>NW_025387176.1:0-6713 GCF_016433145.1 Gracilinanus agilis
CCTTCCTTCCTTCCTTCCTTTTTTTCCTTACCTTCCATCTTAGAATCAACATTAAGTACTGGTTCTAAGACAGAAAAGAGGTAAGGGTTAGGCAACTGGGATTAAATGATTTGCCCAGGGTCACATAGCTAGTTGATGCCAGATCTTTCCATTCACTATTTTTTTAAACCCTTACCTTCCATCTTGGAGTCTATACTGTGTATTGGCTCCAAGGCAGAAGAGTGGTAAGGGTAGGCAATGGGAATCAAGTGACTTGCCCAGGATCACACAGCTAGTAAGAGTCTGAGGCCAGATTTTGAACCTAGGACCTCCAGTCTCTAGGCCGGGCTCTCAATCCACTGACCTACCCAGCTGTCCCCCCATTTGCTTTTAATGTTCAACCCATCCTTACTTCCTTTATGGTCATCCTTCACAGATGACCAGCCCATTTTGTCTGTCTCTTCTTAAAATGCTTTTAGAACTTGTCAGAACTGCAGAAACAACAACAAAACTATCTTTACTGTGCAATTTTTAGGGGTAGTTGTTGTTGAGCCTTCATTTTTGAAGAGGACCCATGCCATCATGGAGTGATATCTTCACCTGTGCATGAATTAGATTTAAATGAAGCAAAAAAGTCATCAGCCAAAGTATAGTAGCAAGATAAAAGTCAAGAAGACTGGCAATGGTCTGGGATGCAGTACATGATCTTGACATCTTTGATGTCTGACTAAAGTCTAAATCAGTGGTTCCCAAACTTTTTTGGCCTACCACCCCCTTTCCAGAAAAATTACTTAGCCCCCTGGAAATATTTTTTTTATTTTAATAGCAATTAATAGGAAAGATAAATGCACCTGTGGCCATCACCACTCTCCTGGATCCCTGCAGCACCCACCAGGGGGTGGTGGTGCCCACTTTGGGAATCACTGATCTAAATGCTCTAAAGCACCTGCTTCAGTTGCCTCCATGGTCACTGAAACAAATTGTTTTCAGGATGGTATAGTATACTGGATAGAATCTGGAGTTTCTGAGTTTAAGAGCCCTGGCTTTGAGAGATAGGAAATTCACTTAATTTCTCAGAAATTGGTTTTCATCCTCTGTAAATGGAGGAATATTTTGTAAATCTTAAAGAGCATGATTATAATTCTATCTTTTCTAGTCAATGTAAAACCATTGATTATGTATAAGTATACAGAAGTACATACATGCAACATGGGTAAGTCGTTTGACTTTTCTTTGTCTAGGAAACAGTTAAGTGGCATAGTGGATAGAGTACCAGACCTGGATTCAGGAAGATCTGAGTTCAAATCTGGCCTTGGACACTTACTAGCTACGTGACTCTTAGCAAGTCACTGAATCTGTTTGCCTTACTTGACTGGTGAAGGAAATGGTGAATCATTCCAGGGTCTTTGCCTAGAAGACTCTCATTAGTGGAGAATGGTATTCGATATTCTATGCAAAGTAAAAAAAATGGAATGTTCCCTACCTTCAAGGACCTCATATTCTATGGCACAAGATAATAAGGAGGTAATATAAAACACATGTTGGTGTGCTATGGTCCATGGGTTCACAAAGAATCAGACATGACTGAATGACTGAACAACAGTATAAAGATAACCTGTGCCTCAAAGCCCACTTGCATGGGACTCACCTCATTGGTGGAGATTGATTATCCAATGTTCTATGTCTGGTTTCAGTTTGTTATCTGTTTGTGTAAATCCGTTTCTGTTTGCTGTTTGCTCTGTGTATTCATTGTAGAACTTGTATTTAGAGGGAAGGAAGTCAAGTTTTGGATGTAGAGTAATCAGGAGTTCAGATTTATATATAAATATATATAACACAAACTAAAAATTATTTCCCCTAGACTAATAATATTAAAGAGAACAAATAGATATCATTTTAGCCCTGTACCTTCTCTCTGAGAAGAACAGTGGGGCTTGCCTCTAATCCCAATTTCCTGCTTTTCCTCTTGGAAGAAATCAAAGTCTCTTTTGGAGAAGTGGGGAGAAGGAGAATAGAGATACCTTTTTTGCCCCAACCTGACATCCACATCTAGACAGACTCGTGGACACACAAACTACATGGGCAACACACATGCCCTTATTTCTAAAAACTTAAGATTCTCCTCCTTAAGGGAAAGAATATTTATTCAATATGCTTATGAAAGAGAAAAGATCCTAGTCTTCTTTCTTCTGGTTTTCCAGAGAAGCCACATAAAGCCCTCTTTATGTGAATTTAATATAAATTGTACCCCTTATTCCATTTGAAAACCCATTTTTTATTAGTATCAGCCCCACTTGTCATGCTGGTATCCAGAAGGGGGTGACTAAAGTCCTCATATGACAGGTGGTGAGTCAAAACGTCAGGTCTTGGACCAGGATGGAGGTCAAATCTATTCAACCAGAGAGTTCCAAGAGGAGTGGTGAAAACTGGCTTTATAAGAGAGGGGACAAAGGAACTGTACTCTGTCTCTTGCTGGGCATTAATCCCTCTCTCTCCCTTCTCTGGAACTTTAAACTCTTGGCACACAGCTGCTTGCAAAAGGGATGCTTGCAGGATGAGCTGATGCAGCATGTTTAAAACAGCTAGTAATTAGGGTGGTCAGGGGATCCTGGGATCTTTCTCTCTCTCTTTTTCTAATCTTTATGAATAAATAATTATATATTAATATACAGTATACAGAGATTTTTAAGCAGAATGGATTAAATGTTACCCATCCACCCTAAGCTTTTCCTGATCCTGCCCATTTGCTGGTGAATCCCCTTACCAAATTTTCTTGCCTATATTTTGTATTGTTTGGATTAAAATTCTCTGGAGACTGTATGTTAATACATAATTATCTATTAGTTAGTAAAATTTGGTTGGAGAGAAAGAAAAGGTATATATTCGCATGACCATGCCTAGCTAATCTGAATTTGATGCTCACCTTACATCTCCATTCACTCCATTCATTCTTGGCCAAAACCATGTGCAAGATACTCTACCAGGCAAGTCCCAAGACCAAGAGGCTTGCTGCTTTCCCAATTCCTGATTTATAACCCTTATGATGTTACTCCCTCCAGGTCACCCTCATTGGATAGACTTAACCTCAGTCTTGGTCAGAGGCCAGTCTTTTGGACACCAAGAGTAAAATGGGACAAAGATGCGAGAGTCTTCTGGGATGCCAGGGATCCATGAGTTCTCTAGAATGCTCCCAAAATATGCATACATGTCCAGTCAAAGGGTGGGACTAAGAACTGAGACTGAAATGAATTTTCAAAACTTTCCTTTCTAAAAGGAAAGAGGGATGCAAATTTATATTAAATTTAAACAACCCCCACTCTGATTCTTTGGGAGATTAACATGTTAGTCTCCCCAGTGAATTATCCCATGTAGAATATCTCTAAATTTTAGGATTATCTCACCAGGGTGCATAAAGGCCCAAAGATACTATACATTTCATAGATGACCTAACTACATTTGGGTGTTTTTTTTAACATGTTAAAAAAATGATTGATAGGCTCATTGACAAGGAGCCCTTAGAGGGCATTCTCCTTTTTTGGCCCAAGGGTTTTACAACCAAGATAAATAATGATACACCGCAAGAACAGAAGTGGATGAAGGACTCAACCTCTCCACAGTTCAGTTCATTATATCCAAATGCTCACTTAGAGTCTCATGATGTAGTATTGATTGGTTCTTAGAGCATCTTCTCTGGGAGATCAGCTTTTCTGGTCCAGGTTAGCAGTGATAACTTTCCCTAAAATTGCTTTAAGAAGATCTTAATCTATTGACCTTTAGGATAACTTCACAATCACTCCTTAGGAGGATGAGATACTTCCCAGGATCCAATCCTATATACAAGCACATACATAACTTGATGACAATACAAAATGTTCTAACATGATAAATATTCTTTTACAATAGACATAATAAAGGATGTATGAGTTACTAATTTAAGAATGCATTAAATAATATGAATCAACTCCCCTCAAAATAAAAAAAATATATATAAGAAATTTGATTTCATATTCAGACTCTTCTGCATGTAAGCCCTGTGACCATGGGCAAATCATTTAATCTCTCTGAGTCTCAATTGTTTCTCTTTAAATGAAAATAACGCATACCTAGGGTGCCCATCACACAGAAGGTGCTACAAGATTCATGTGATATTTTGTAAAATACTATTCATACCATAAAGTCCTACAATAATGTTAGTTATTAGTTATTGTTATGAATGCAGTTAAAACTTCTTGGGATTGGAAGAAGATGCTCAAAATATTGGCATAGACAATTTTCAGTCAATTTAAGCTTTTCTCAGTCCTCTGGGGTTCTGTTAGTATGATCTATCTACTTTAGTTCAGAGCAATAGGAAAATTTCATTTCAATGTATTTTCACCTCTCTCTTAGAAAGGGTCTTGGTCCATTACTTCTAGAAGCCTACTGTGACTCCTATCTCTAATTCATTTCCAAGGTTGCTCTCTTACAATTAACATTGGGGTTTTTTTTTTTTTGAAGTTTTGATACTTAATACCCCTTTTCCTTCTACCAGTCCAATCTCATTACAATGAATAGTTAACTAGAATTTTGTTAAAATCAATATTGTTCAGAATGCTGAGAAATAGACAAGGTTTGGACAAAAATATTTTTTGAGATCCTTTTTTTGGTGTGTTCTGGTATCATCTAGTCTGAATTTTGAAATTTCTCTCCCTTGAGCTCCATTCTGCTTTCACTGTCTACTTTCTAGATTCCTGGTTGCACGGAGGCTAGGAAAATGTGGCTGATGACCTATCAATTCCAAATTCTCCTCTGCTTTAAATCACTTTTCCTTAAATAATGCATCTCATACATCATATGAAAAGCACAAAGTAATGAGAAGAAACTATGACCCAGGTTGTGGTCCTGACTCTGCCACTGACTTACTAATTTTAAGCCAGGTGATTCACTTCTCAAAATGAGAAGACTGGACTTGCCTCCTGAAGTCTCTTCCAGCTCTAATACTATAATAATGAGGATAATCAGGAAAAAAAGTGGAAGATAATTTCTGATGTCCCTTGCAGCTCTAATCATCTGTGGCAGGCACTTTGATCTCTCTTTGGTTAGACATTTGAGTAGGGATTCCCTATATCCCATTTGTATTTGAAAGAAGAAGATATTGGTTTTTTCTAAATCCCAAATAGCTTTCCTCTATCTCTTAGAATGGAGTATCCATGTAAAACAGAACATTCCTTGTTATCAAATGCCCAATGCTCCTTTTAGCTGAAAGTAGAAAAGAATGTAGGTAAGTTCAACAATTTAGACAGTCAAAATAATTTAAGATGGAAAAAACTACTTAAGACTAAGTTTAAAGCAAACTATTCCAAATGCAAGTGGAAATAGAGACAACAAGTAGCAAAAGTCTCTCAAAAAAAAGTTAGTTATGTAGAAGAAACAGTTTAGATTAGAACAGTGTGGGCCAGATGCAGCCCCCTAAAATGTTCTATCCAGCTACATGACATTATTCCTAATCTAACAAATACAATGAGTAGAATACAATACAATGAAACTTCAAAAGAATTGCCTTAGAAACAGACTGACAGATGAGCATTTCCTTTCCTTTGGCCCCCTCTTCAAAAAGTTTGCCCATCACTGGTTTAGAACAAAGAGAACCAATGAGAATTCTAGAATGACTTTAAGTGAACTTTAACTTATTGGAGCATTAAAATACTAAAGGGCAAAAAATCAAGACTAATGTATAACAGTGTACAAATGTAAAATATGATCAAGAAGAAGTACAGTTCTTAAGAAAATGTGGCAAAATGCATAGAACTCTGGACTGGAGTTAGAAAGACCTGAGTGATTTTAATTTCAGATACTAAATAGCTGTGTAGAGAAGCATCACATCATTAAGATCATAGATATATCAAAGTTTGTAAGTAACCTTTTACTTGAGCATCTCTCCCTAATATATTTATATTTATATAACATATTGACCTATAGATTTTGTCAAAAAGAGCCAGATTTTGGCCCCTCCAATTGAAAGATTTCTTTCTTGTGATTCTTGCCTTACCCAGAAGTCTCTGGCTTCCTGGAATTCTCAATAAAACCCTTGATTTTTCTGTACTTTTAAGCACAATGATTTTTACTAATAGCATTTTCCCTAGCAATAGGTATGAATTTGGTATTGATCCATCTTTTACCATTGGCCCAGGGCCCCAAAGCTCTGAGCTCATGTGGATCAGGTCCAATATTGGGGGGTGGGGCTAATACCAATAGTATTAATTTCTTTTATTGGTTCATTATTCTTTTTTTTTTTTTTTTTTTTCGGGTTGAGGAGTTTATTTACAATCAGGAAGGTAAAGTAGGGATAAAGAGAAAAGGGAGGTTAGAAGTCTAAATAAATGAAAGCTGTAAGCCACAAGGCCCAACAGCCAGATAGGCAGAGTTTAGAATTGGCCCAGCTAGGCCAAGGAAGTCAGCCTAACTTACCCACGTGACAATACAGAGTGTAAGCGTCTGTGGTCTCAGGAGATGCTTCTTCTTCCAGTTGGAGACGGCAACTGCCCCACAGGAAGTTCACTAACTTACTTAAAGAGAATGTGTCTTTCATCACTTCCTGTGGTCCACCTCTAATTCAAATGGACAAATGGCAGTTTCTACATTGATTTGGACTGCCCAAAGGGCAGTTCCTTATTCTTGATTTGTTACTTATTGTCACGTGTGGGTAACTCGTCTCCCCTCCCCACTAAGGGAGGTGGGAGTGACATCATTAGCACGCC
>NW_025387177.1:0-1984 GCF_016433145.1 Gracilinanus agilis
AGAGAGAGAGAGAGAGAGAGAGAGAGAGAGAGAGAGAGAGAGAGAGAAGACTTTAACAAGAAGGGGGATTGGAAAAAGAAACCTATAGAAGTGGGTACCAGAGCTGAGGCTTGTAAGAAGTTAGGAATCATATATGGCAAAGGAGAGATAGATGGGAGCATTTACAGGAACAGGGAGAAGCTCCAGAACAAAAATGGTTAATGACTAGAATCTCTCATTTTAGTTGGGAAATAGTTTTAAGAATGGTTTAAAAACAGAGACCAGTTAGGTGGAGCAGTGGATAGAACACTGAGTTTGGAATCAGAAGACTCATCTTCGTGAGTTCAAAACCAGTCTTAGACATGACTACCTGTGTGATCCTGGACAAGTTACAGAATCCTGTTTGCCTCAGTTCCTCATTTGTAAAATGAGCTGGAGAAGGAAATGGCAAACCACTCTAGTATCTGTGCCAAGAAAATTCCAAACGGGATCATGTAGAGTCAGACATGATTGAATCAACAACAACATACACTTCCTCAGCACCCTAAGAAAATCTAAACCAGAGAATCATTTATCAGGTGCTAAAAAAATATCTTGTTAAAACAAAACTTATACTAGTTTGTGTATAGTACCTAGTAGATATTTATTGAATTAAAATTAAATTAAATTAAATTAAAAATTAAATTGAAAGGTCAATAAATTACAGCCATTGGCATTACTTGATCTCGTAACCAAAAGAAAGGATACAATATTTATACAAATAATTAGAAAACAAATGTAGCAATTCTCTGAACCTGCTCTCCCAACTCCTACTTGTGCTGGCCAACTGGGTCCCCAAGCCCTATTGCTAGATTTCTACTCAGTTCAGAAGGGCAGAGACTTTTGTGATGGCTTTCTTATTGCTATAACTTATGAGTCCCCCATAGTATACTTTCTTGTTTTTACTAGTATTTTTAAATTTTATTTAATTAATTAATTAAGAAAATTTTTCCATGGTTACATGATTCATGTTCTTTTTCTCCCCTCCTCCCACCCACCCTCCAATAGCCAACGTAAAATTCTACCCAGTAGTACACTTTCTTTCTTTTTTTTTTATTTACTAGTTTTTTTTATTATTTTTTTTAACATTTATTAATAATCATTTTTAACCTGGTTACATGTTTCATGCTCCTACTTTCCCCTTCACCCCCCGCACTCCCCCCACCCATGGCCGACGCACATTTCCACTGGTTTTGTCATGTGTCCTTGATCAAGACCAATTTCCCAATTGTTGGTGGTTGCATTGGTGTGGTAGTTTCGAGTCCACATCCCCAATCATGTCCGCCCCGACCCATGCGTTCAAGCAGTTGCTTTTCTTATATGTTTCCTCTCCTGCAGTCCTTCCTCTGAATGTGGGTAACATTCTTTACCATAAATCCCTCAGAATTGTCCTGGGTCATTGCATTGCTGCTGGTACAGAAGCCCATTACATTCAATTTTACCACAGTATATCAGTCTCTGTGTACAGTGTTCTTTTGGCTCTGCTCCTTTCGCTCTGCATCAGTTCTCGGAGGTCTCTCCAGTTCGCCTGGAACTCCTCCAGTTTATTATTCCTTTTAGCATAATAGTATTCCATCACCCGCATATACCACAGTTTGTTCAGCCATTCCCCAATTGAAGGACATACCCTCCTTTTCCAGTTTTTTGCCACCACAAAAAGCACAGCTATAAATATTTTTGTACATGTCTGTTTATCTATGATCTCTTTGGGGTACAAACCCAACAATGGTATGGCTGGGTCAAAGGGCAGGCATTCTTTTATAGCCCTTTGAGCATGATTCCAAATTGCCAGCCAGAATGGCTGGATCAGTTCACAACTCCACCAGCAATGCATTAATGTCCCAATTTTGCCACATCCCCTCCAACATTCATTACTCTCCCCTTCTTTCATTTTAGCCAATCTGCTAGGTATGAGGTGGTACCTCAGAGTTGTTTTGATTTGCATTTCTCTAATTATTAGAGATTT
>NW_025387178.1:0-7352 GCF_016433145.1 Gracilinanus agilis
CCTCCCTCCCTCCCTTCCTTCCTTCCTTCCTCCCTCCTTTTTTCCTTCCCTCTATTCCTCCCTTCCTAAGAAAATTGATCTAAAGAATTTACAAATGAAAAAGATCTGGAGATTTTGATGGAGTGTAAGTAACTGACTTGACCACCAAATGGGATTTTAAGTGCCATCAAGAGAGACTGTGTTGGGGGCAGCTGGGTGGCTCAGTGGATTGAGAGCCAGGCCTAGAGACAGGAAGTTCTAGGTTCAAATCTGGCCTCAGACACTTCCCACTGTATGACCCTGGGCAAGTCACTTAACCCCCATTGCCTAGCCCTCACCACTCTTCTGCCTTAGAACCAATTCACAGTAGGTAAGGATTTAAAAAAAGAAAAAAGAGAGAAAGAGAGACTATGTCTAGAATCTGTTCATGGTCAGATCACATCTAGAGTCATGGGTTCAGTTCTGAGCATCACATTTCAGGACACGGTTTGCATGTAAAGTAAGGCATCCATGGGGCAGCTAGGAGGCTCAGTGGGTAAAGAGTCAGGCCTGGAGTCTGGAGGACCTGAGTTCAGACACTTCCTAGTTATGTGACCCTGGGCAAGTCACTTAACCCCAATTATCTGACTGTTATCATTCTTCTGCCTTGAAACCAAAAAGTATTCTTTTCTAATTCTAAGACAGAAAGTAAGGGCTTAAAAATAAAGAAATAAAATAAAGCAAGGTGCCCATGATGGTAAGGGTTTGGAAGGCCGTCCCTACCATGTGAAAATTAGTTGAAGGAACTGGGGATGTTTAACCTGAAGAAGAAGACTTGAAGGTCGGGTGGGTAAGACATAGCTATCTTTATCCATGATGGGGGAAGGCTAACATATGGAAGAGGATGATATTTGTTGTGCTTGGCCCCAGAGGGCACAACTAGGAGCCTTGATAGACTGGCTCAAGAAGTACTTTTAGGCCCATAAGCAAAAACATTTTTTTTTAATGACTAAGTTTATTGTAAGGAAAATAAAGTTTGCTTGCAATGAATTTCAAATGATACTTAAAAAATCGATGAAAACACACTTTAATGGGATTAATCCAGGATTGTGATTTTTTTAATGAAGTCAGTTTTTTTGAGATATTCTAACTTCAATAAGAAATCAATTAAATAGAACATGGAAACGCCTTCATAATTCATGTGGTACAATATCTTCATAGAAAGACATGTTCTAGTCAACAGAATGTTATGTTGAAGTCTGGAAGGCCTGATTCAAATCTTGCCTCTTATGAATATTGCCTAAATGACATAGAGAAGGCATTTATATTTCTCTGAGCTATAATTTCCTAAGAGATAAAATAGGAGCAACAATACCTGCAGTACTTATCTCACAGGGGAATGGTGAAATTCAGAATGTAAAATGTTTGAAGAATAAAATGTTAATTTATTTTATTTTAAATTTTTATTTTGAATATTTTCCCATAGTTACATGTTTCATGTTCTTTCCCTCTCCCCCAAACCCCCCTAACCTCCTGTAGCTGATGCACAATTCTACTGGGTTTTACATGTATCATTGATCAAGCCCTAATTCCATATTAGCGAAAGTTGGACTAGAGTTATCGTTTAGTGCCTACATCCCCAATAATATCCCCATCAGCTCCCACGGTTCTTCCTCTGAATGTGGCTACTTTTCTTTCTCATAAGTCCCTCAGCCTTGCTCTGGATCCTTACATAAGCAAAAACATTTTAATGACAAAATTCAATCAAATGATTGTTTATTAAGTACTTACCCTACACAAGGGGCCAGGTTAAGTGCTAGAAGTGCCAAGACAAAAATCAAGTAGCCCCTGACCCCTACGAGCTTCCATCCTACTGAAAGGATACACCAACTACCCAGATCCACATTGTGCAAGGCTATTTAGGGGAGGAGGAAGCTCCACTAACTTCAGAGCAGAGGTAGCTCCTGAGCTGAGCCTTTAAGGAAGAGAAAGCTGACAGGCAGTAATGAGGAGGAAGGGCGTTCCAAGGACAGAGCACAGACTCAGACCAGGCCTCAGGTTTGGGGGAGAGCCGAATCCAATTTTGCTGGAAACCAGAGTGGACAAATGCAGTCATGTGAAATAAGTATGGAGAGGTGGATGGGGGTCAGACTGGGGAAAGATTTCAATAATAGGCTGAGGAGTTTGTATTTTGTCCTGAAGGCAGTTGTGGGCCACCAAAGATTTTTTTTAAACCCTCACCTTCCATCTTGGAGTCAATACTGTGCATTGGCTCCAAGGCAGAAGAGTGGTAAGGGTGGGCAATGGGGGTCAAGTGACTTGCCCAGGGTCACACAGCTGGGAAGTATCTGAGGCCAGATTTGAACTTTGGACCTCCTGTCTCTCGGTTTGGCTCTCAATCCACTGAATCACCCAGCTGCCCCCTACTAAAGATTTTTAAGAAGGAAAGTGACACACTTATCCATGTCTAAAGGAAGGTTATTTGGCTGATGTGTGGAGGATGGGTTAAACAGGAGAGAATAAGAATAGGGAGGTCAATTAGTTGGCTATTACTAAAATCCTGGCAAGAGATGATTAGGCACAAAACTAAGTTGGTGGCCATGTGCATGAATGGAAGATGAAGATTGCCAGAGGCCAAGGTAGAATCAAAAGCACCCCCACCCCCACACACATATGCATACACACACGTACATACATATTTAGAAGTCATCAGTCATTTATGTAGAGATGATCAGTGAACTCCTAGAAACTGGTGAAATCAGCCCTGGAGAAAGTATAAAGAAAAAAGATGTAGGTCAGAGCCCTGAGCTTAGAACTCAGGAGATAGAGGATGATACCACAAAGGCCACTAAGAAGGAAAAATCAGAAAGGTAGGAAGAAAAGTAGGAGAGAGCAGGGTCGTAGAAGCCAAAGGAGAAGAGAGTAGCTAGGCAAGAGACGGTTGTCAATGATGTCCAAATCTGTAGCAAGGTTCAAAGTACAAAAGTAGAATGAGTTGCTTAGGAAGAAAGGAAGTTCACAAGATCACTATCCAGAGATGAAAGGGATTTCAAGGTCCATTTAGTTCAACCCCTTCCTTTTAAAGCTAAGGAAACTGAGGACGTGGGAGTTTGTGACTTGCCCAAGGTCACAGAGGTCATAAACATCAGAGGTGGGATTTGAACTCTCTTCCTCTGACTCTAGAGACTGCTGTGCCACTCCATCTTCATTTCAAAGAGGGTCCAGTTATACAGACAGGACCATTATTTCATAGGAATTTATAATGTCAGACATAGTGAAATTTTGGGAGAACGAGGGGGGCAGCTGGGTGGCTCAGTTGATTGAGAGGCAAGCCTAGAGATGGGAGGTCCTGGGTTCAAATCTGGCCTCAGACACTTCCTAGCTGTGTGACCCTGGGCAAGTCACTTAACCCCCATTGCCTAGATCTTACTACTCTTCTGCCTTGGAGCCAATACACAGAATTAACACCAAGATGGAAGGTAAGGGTTTTAAAAAAATAAATAAATAAAATAAAAATAGTTAATATGCTTCTGTGGAGAGAGTGCTGGAATTGAAGTCAGGAAGACCCAAGTTCAGATCCAGCCTCAGCCACTTACTAGCTGTGTGACCCTGGAGAGGTTTCTTAATCTCTCTGTGCCTGTGGTTCTTCATGTATAAAATGAAAGGGTTGGATTTCATGGCCTTGAAAATTTTAAATGATTGAACTTTTGGGTGTTACTTAATTTTGCCAGTTAGTAAGGTATGGATGCCAGAATGCAGAGGGAGGAAGACAGAGATTTTTTAGGGTAAACTCACTGAAATGGCCAACCTGGGCTAGGGAGAGAGATAGGCAAGAGAAGCCTTGGAGATCAAAAGATTGGGAAAATAAGGAAAGACATCACCATGGTGGTGGAAAGCATCTAGGGAGGGCGAAAGGTGGAAGGATAAGACGTTGCGGTCAGAGAGGGGAATTTCCAACCACTTGATCTTGGAGGTGGAGAAAAATGAACTGATGCTGCAAGGTCGATGGCAAGGCTGCCACTGTGGGAGGCTGTAATAGAGCAGAAAGAGAAATTCATCTGAGGAAATCAAGGAACTGTGAGCTCCAGGTAGTAGAAGGATCATAGATATGAAATTTAAAGTCATGATTATTAAGTAAGGGATGACAGGGGCTCAGTAGTTGAGAGCCAGACCTAGAGAAAAGAGATCCTGGGTTCAAATGTAGCCTCAGATGCCTCCTAGCTGTGTGATCCAGGGCAAGTCACTTAACCCCCATTGCCTAGCCCTTACCGCTTTTCTGCCTTGGAATCAATACATAGTATTGACTTAAGACAGAAGATAAGGGTTAAAAAAAAAAGTAAGGGATGACATAAGAACATAGATTTAAACTAGAATAGATCTTGGAGGCCAGCTACCCTTCCTTCTCCTACCTCATACACACCCCATTTCAAAAAATAAGAAAATGGAACTGACTTTTCAAAGATCACATAGTTCGTTTAGTTTCCTATAATGTTCATTTAGTTTCTGTTAGGACATAACCCTTGTTATGAAAATATAATCAAATAGTGTCAAGCTGGGATTTCAATTTGATCTTCCAACTCCAAATCTAGCTCTTTCTTCATTGTACCATGTAGAAAGGAAGATTCTGGACTAGGAGCTCAATCATTGATAGTGGAGAAAAAGGATGTAGGTTGTTTTCTATGACACATGGGAAAAAGATAAGAGGCGAGAGCTTCCATAGACCTGGAGTCAGAAAACTAGCTTTGGAGCCCCAGCTGTGATATTTATTAACTATATGGTCATGAGAAAGTCACTTCACATCCTTGGTTCTCAGTGTACTCAACTGGAAAAAGAGGGGACCATCCAAAATGAGTTCTGAAGTTTCTTCCATTTCTAAATTCTATGATCACGAGGAGTCTATTCTTCTTTGGATTATTAGGAATTATTAGTTTGGATTATTGGGAATCAGTAATCCTGATGAGAATATGAGGAACATAATGGACATAGGAGTTTGCTTGGTTTAGGATAACAATGCCTGGGGGGGAGGCAGGACATTGGTTGGTTGGTTATGAGTTGTTCCACTTCATACTCAAAAAGGACCAAACTGACATCACCGGGATATCTTTTTACTAGCCACAAATTGGATTTACATAAGTCAGAGTTACACAAAGGCATTGGCGTCACTCTTTTCTAGAGTCATCAAAGTCCAATGGCAAGACAAAAGTCAAGATGTGTGGTGATGACTTGGTTTGCTGTGGATAACCTTGGCTTATTTCCTGTCTAACTAAGTTCTAAGTGCTCCACAGTTCCCATTTCTGCCCTGCCTGAATTCATGGCCATTAGAATAAATTGTTCTCATCTACTCCTTCCAGGGAAGTCTTCGCATGCCTGGGGTTGGCACTGTTGGTAGAGTCTACCTGTCAGCTGTAGCTGAGGTAGAATGCTGGGCAGAAAAAATGGAATGGAACTCTGAAGAGTAAATGCTTGCAGGATTTAGAGTTAGAAGAGATATTAAAGCTCATCTAGGCCAACAGCAGTTTTCAATTCACACAGGTCACATTGGTTCTCAATTTGATTGTAAGCTACATGAGGCCAGGGACTATCTGTATTTTTCACATTTGTAACCCAAGAGCTTAGCTCAGTACCTGGCACATATTAGGTGATCCATAAATATTTGTTAATTATTTTTAACTATTCAATTAAACAAACATCTTTTAGGTGCTTATGTTTCAATGCACTATGGTAGGTTCAAGAGATACCACTAGGGAGAATTTAATGAGGAGAATCTAGAGGAAGGAAGGAAGGAGGGAAGGAAGGAAGAAGGAAAGGAAGGAAGGAAGGAAGGAAGGAAGGAAGGAAGGATTTATCAAGCATTTGTTATATGCCAGGCATTATGCTAAGCTCTGGGGGTACAGATATAAGCAAAAAGAACTCACATTGACTTAAGGTTAGAAATTCCTTGTGATTCCTTAGTTTCTGATCACTGAAATTTACCCAGTCAGCATATATGTAGAGGCTGTCTTTGAAACTTCCAAGGGCTCTTTGGGTTCAAGCTCTTTTCAATTTCCAAATTCTTTAGACCTCTCACAAGAATTAATGGAAGTTGGGGGCAGCTGGGTAGCTCAGTGGATTGAGAGTCAGGCCTAGAGATGGGAGGTCCTAGGTTCAAATCCGGCCTCAGACACTTTCCAGCTGTGTGACCCTGGGCAAGTCACTTGACCCCCATTGCCCACCCTTACCACTCTTCCACCAAGGAGCCAAAACACAGAAGTTAAGGGTTAAATAAATAAACAAACGAATGAATGAATGAATTTTTTTAAAAAGAATTAATGGAAGTTGGCAAAGGACACAAGAACAAAGAACAAGAGGCAAAGTCATTGTCTTTTTCTCCTCTAATTTGATTATGTTTGTGTTGTCAACCATAATCCACCCTATGTCAAAAAATACAATATAATTTAAGGGAGATGCCTTTAAGTACTAGGGGAATCAGAAAAGATTTTAAATAGAAAGTATTACTTAGTAGATCCTTAAATAGAGCCTAGAATTCTAAGATATGAGGAGTGCATTTTAGTCAAGGAGGAAGGCTAGTGTAAAGGTATGGAGAAGGAACTTGTAAAGTTGAGTGAGCGAAAAAGGGAGCTATGTGAAATAAGGTGCTTAGAGAGAAAGCATGGCAGAATGGGTAGAAAGTCAGCCCTGGAGTCAGGAAGAGCTGTGGATTCATGTTCTGCCCCTAACACATACTAGTTTATATAGCCATTGGCAAGTCACAACTCTCAACACCTTACCTTAGGAAATTTTTTAAGGCTACAACACAGAAGAAGTTGTGGATTGGTTCCCCACCCTCTTTAACTCTAGTCTACTTCCACTCACTTTTTCTAAACAAAGGTCTGGCCATGTTATCATCTTGATCAATACATGCCCCTGGCTCTCTTTTACCTTGAGCTTTAAAAGCTTTTAAAGTGTTACCTTCTGCAGGAAACCTTTCTTCATCCTCCTTAATTATAATGCCTTCCCTCTGAGATTATCTCCAAGTTATCCTGTCTATAGCTTGTTTGTCTATAGTTGTCTTTCGGTTATCTTCTCCATCAGACCATGAGCCTCAGGGACTGTTGTCTTTCTTTGCATGTCCAGAGCTTCGCACAGTGCCTGTTACATAGTAAGTACTCAATGATTGTTATGGACTTGACTGAATCAAGAGAGGAAGTTTCCACCAGAAGTTCTCTGTTCTTAGGAAATCATACATAAAGAAGGAAGGAGAAGGAGAAGGAGAAGGAGAAGAAGGAGAAAAGGAGAAGGAGAAGGAGAAGGAGGAGAAGGAGAAGGAGAAGGAGAAGGAGGAGAAGGAGAAGGAGAAGGAGAAGGAGAAGGAGAAGAAGGAGAAGGAGGAGAAGGAGGAGAAGAAGAAGAAGAAG
>NW_025387179.1:0-6536 GCF_016433145.1 Gracilinanus agilis
AATTCTATAACATATAATAATTATTATGTTATAATAAATATAATGTTATCTATATTCCCACATTAGCTACTGCCTTGTCCTTCCTGCCTCTCCTTCCCCTCAAGAAGGCAGGTAATATTATATAGGCAGAATAATTAAATACATATTAAAAAAAAACTCATGGATCATAAGGGAAACCAATTACATTGAAATAGTCATCAAAAGCTTTGAAAGACATCTCTACTGAGCCGAGTGGAGGCTGGGAATCTCTGATTTCCACTCCATTTTCTAGGTGAGGAGATTGAGGTCTGGAGAAGCTCTATAGGGAAGCCTCCTTCCTACCCCAAATCCAGTGTCCTTAACCCTTCTCTAGATGTTGTTTTCTAAGGATCTTGGGGTTTCTCCTAATATCGTGCCCCCGCCCCACCCCGTAAGCTCTCCAAGCACGAGGTTTCATCTCTGCCCCACACCCCCAATCCCTAACACGGAGCCGGCTGACAGGCTGACCAACCACAGCTCAGATTTGGAAAAAACTTCTGTGGCCAAAAGGTTGGAAGAATTTCCTGAGACCTCTGGGAAGCCAACAAGCAGCCTGAGTGGGGCAGGGGAGAGGAACCCGGGCCAGACTCAGAACTCGCTGTAGCCAAGCGGACTCCGTGCCAAGGTCAGCTTTGGCACCGACGGTTGTGCAGAGCTCAAGTGAGACGGGAGGCAGGCGCTGTGGCCAGACTTTGTCATCTTCTCTTCAGAGGCTTTGGGTCCTCGTCGCCCTTCAGAAATGGAGCTGAAATCCCTTTTCCCGTAGAAGGGTTTGCTTCCTAAACACGGGGTAGGTACTAGAGACAGCTAGATGGCTGGACTTGCAGTCAAGAAGACCTGAGTTCGAATTCTGCCGCAGACAGCCGACAAGTGATTTAACCTGTCTTAGGCTTAGTTTACTCCTTTGTAAAACGGGGATAATAAGAGTTTCTACCTCACAGGGTCTTGTGAGGATCAAATGAGATGATATATGTAGAGTGATTGGAAAACCATAAAGTACTATCTGTATTAGTATTATTTTTTTATGAATAAAATGGAAATACTTTTGGTATTAATACATATATAACCCAGATTGAATTGCTTGGCAGCTTTGGGAGGAGGGAGGGAAAAGGGAAGGGAGATCATTTGGATTATGTGACTTTGGAAAACTTAGGCAGAAATTTGTTAGTAAAAATAATAACAAAATTTTAAATAAATAATTTTTTAAATAGACAGCTTTAGATGGGACACAAGGTCCAATTGGCTTGCTTTATTTTTTCAAAGAAAATTGTTTTTTAATTTTTAAAAATTTGCTTGATGGTTACATTAAGTATCTCCCTTTCTCTGTACCCTCCCCACACAACAGAAGGCATCTTCTGACCAAAAAAATGCATGTTAAAACTCTCTCTAACATGCTTTAAGTTATCAGTTCTTTCTCTGGAGGTGGGTATGCATTCACTAATTATTCTTCAAACATTATTTCAGTACACATCAATACAATTTTAAATAATTATTTTGTGACATTTTGCCCTCCATGCTTTCAAGTATATGATGTTCCCTTAGTTCTGTTCTACTTTTCATAATTTCAGGTAGATCTTTTCATGTTTTAAAAAATGAACCTGCTCATGGGAACAGCTAAATGGGTCAGTGGATTGAGAGTTAGGCCGTAGAGATGGGAGGTCCTGGGTTCAAATTTGACCTCAGACACTTCCCAGCTGTGTGACCCTGGGCAAGTCACTTAACCTCCATTGCCTATCTAGCCCTCACTGCTCTTCTGCCTTGGAACCAATCCACAGTAATGATTCTAAGATGGAAGGTAAGGGTTTCAAAAATAAAATAAAATAACCTGCTCATAAGTGTTAGTATTATTAAGCACCTCTCTTTTATTTCTCTCTCAGGCAGAGCAAGTTCTGACCTGTAATGGAAAATGGAGTTTCCTTACCTGGTAGTTCCCTATGCCAATGGCACCATGGGACATCTCCTACCCTAAAACCTAAAATGGTACGTTCCTTCAAAAAACATCATCAGAATCACAACTCGCTGGCCCAAGCCCCCCTCATTTTGCAGACAAGGAAACTGAGAAATCCTAAGAAAGCCCCTTGTTTGAGCTCACATAATACTAATAATAAAAGCTAGTATATACGTAGTGCTCTAAGGTCGCCAGAGTGTTACAAATATGATCTCATTTTATCTTTACAAGAACTTCAGGAAGTAGATGCTATTATTTTCCCCTGTTTTTTTTTTAAATGAGGAAACTGAGGCAGATAGGTTAAGAAACTAGCCCAGGGTTACATGTGTCTGAGGCCAAATTTGAACTCAGGTCTTCCTGATTCCAGGACTAGAGATCTACACATTGGGCTATCCAGGTGCAAGTTAGTTGATAGTTTAGACCAGAAGCCAGGGGTCCTAACTCCCAGTATAGTGGGTTGTGTTGTTGTTGGTTTTTTTTTTTTTTTTTCCCAATAACAAACCCCATCTATATCCAAAAAGCCAGATCCAATCTCAGACACTGACTAGCTATGGGACCTTGGGCAAGTCACTTAAACCTGTTTGCCTCAGTTTCTTCATCTGTCAAATGAGTCAGAGAAGGAAAAGGCAAACTAGCCCAGTATCTCTGTCAAGAAAATCCCAAATGGGATCATGGAGTGCTGGACACAACAGAACCTCATCAGTAACTCATCTGTAGCCTATGTCCAGTGATCTGCTATTTTACACAAATGGAGTCTCTAAGGGGCATAATCAGACCCTTCTTGGAACTCAGTTACTTGTCCAAGATCACATAAGTCAGAACCAGAGCTAGTAAGTGAGCCCATGTTCTGACTCGCAGGCGCCCAGCTATTTCCTCCACACTTTAACGGATGCCAATTTAAAAGAGTTCAGACCTTAAAGAAAGGAAAAACAAATCCGCATGCAAAGAGGCGCATGCAAAGCCTAAAATGGTATTATCTTCCTGTCTCCCCAGCTCAAACCCTCTCGTAAATCTTTCTCGCTTTCTTTATTTAGGATTTGTCCATTTAACTTGGGTCTGTGTCTACAGTCTCGCTCTCATGCTGCCATGGGATGGAGAACTTAGAGAGGGGAGAGGAGGCAGGCAGGGGGTTGATTCCTGGCTCTGACATTTATTAGCCACGTGACCCTGGGCAAGTCACTTTAAAAGGTGAAGTGGGACCAATGATACTTGCCCAACCTACCTCCCCTACCTATTGTGAGTAAAGTGCTCTGTAACCTGAGGCCCGTGATAATGAGGGTTTTGTTTTGTCTGGACCCTAGGCTGCATAGGAGTGTGGGGCACTGCCTAGTATGGAAACCCTTTCTTGTCAATATCCGTCAGCAACTCAGAGGGCAGCAAGGTGGCACTTTGGTGCCAAGGTAGAGTGCCAGGCTTGGAGTCAGGAGCACCTGAGTTCAAATCCACTCTCAGACACTTACTAGCTATATGACCTTGGGCAAGTTCCTTCACCCTGTTTGCCTCAGTTTCCCCATTTGTAAAATGACCCAGAGAAGGAAAGAGCAAACCACTCCCATGTCTTTGCCAAGAAAACCCCAAATGCAGTCAAGTCACTTAATCCTGTTTGCCTCAGTTTCCTCATCTGTAAAATGATCTGGAGAAGCAAATGGCAAACCACTCCAGTGTCTCTGCCAAGAAAAACCCCAAATGCTGTTAAAAGTCACTTAATCCTGTTTGCCTCAGTTTCCTCGTTTGTTAAATAAACTGGAGAAGGAAATGGCAAACCACTCCAGTGTCTTTATCAAAAAAAAACAAACCCAAATGCTGTCAAAAGTCACTTAATCCGGGGGCAGCTGGGTAGCTCAGTGGAGTGAGAGTCAGGCCTAGAGACAGGAGGTCCTAGGTTCAAACCCGGTCTCAGCCACTTCCCAGCTGTGTGACCCTGGGCAAGTCACTTAACCCCCATTGCCCACCCTTACCACTCTTCCACCTATGAGACAATACACCGAAGTACAAGGGTTAAAAAAAATTAAAAAATTAAAAAAGTCACTTAATCCTGTTTGCCTCAGTTTCCTTGTCTATAAACTGATCTGGAGAAGGAAAAGACACTCCAGTGTCTTTGCCAAGAAAACACCAAATGGGGTCATGAAGTGTCAGACATGGCGGAAACAACTGAATAACAATAAACATACATGTATATGTGTACGTATACAAAGACATATAAGAATGTAAGTTCCTTGATGGCAGGGTTTGTTTCATTTTGGTCTTTCTCTCCAGTACCTAGAGAAGTGTCCAGCACTGTAGCAGACGCTAAATAAAATGCTAATTCATTGGCTGATTAATTGGTTATTTAGAATTCTTTGGGGAACTGAGAAGTTGGGGCTTGCACATGGATACCAAGGGAAAAGGCTCGAACCCAGCTTCTTTCTGGGTTCCAAGACAGCAGCCCTGGGTCCACTATGCCCCCTACCTCTCATCTGCAAGTTCCTATCATCCATCACCCATGAGCATAATGACTTTTCTGTGAATTAATTCATTCCTGACAACGGAGTCACAACAAAGTCTTCCTTTTGCCTGGGAATTCTTTAAATGTGGTACATCCTGTATATACCTTTCCACCAGAGACCTCCAGTGTGACCTGAGCCATTTCACAGAGCCTACCTAAAACAGAAGCATTTATAAAAATTAGTGTTATAATATAAAGTGTCCCTTGTTGTGTCTTCTTTGCAAGATGCTCTAAGCAGCTCTGACCCTGCCTAGCCCTGGTTCCACCTCTTTTTGTCAAGAGTCCAACATGCGCTCGTCTCTTCTCTTTTGAGCCCCAACATGATTCCAGATTTTGTCACTTTCCCTGCCTAGAGCTACGTAGGAGCAAGGAATGACTCTCCTGCATCAATCAGAGGGCACCACCTCTCTACAAAACTCCTTCCTTTATTCGGTTATCAGTCTTTTTCGTGACAGCCTCTCTCTACAACAGTGTTTGCTCCTGTAGAACCTCCCTCATGAGGTGATGAGAAGTCTGTGCCCAGCTAGACTAGAAGCTTCCTCAAGGCCAAGACATCTTCTTTTCCCTTTTACGTGCTCCTTAGGGCAAGGACACACTTGCCCATGACCCCATCTCCCAGTGGCTCTCCTATACAACACGCTCCAGGAATGTAGAGAAAAGGGTCATAGAGAGGATAGAGCCCTGAACTGAGATTCGAGAAAGTCTGGGTTCAAGACCTTCCTCTGACACTTGCTGGCGGTGAGATCTGGGGGGAAGTCACTTTATGGCTCTGAGACTCAGTTTTCTCATCTGTAAAATGGGACTAACATAGTTCCTGTCTTGCTAGTTTCTTGGGAGAATCAGATGAGATAATAATGCATGCAAAGTGCTTGGCAAAGCTTTATGCATCATATGAATATCAGCTGTTAAAATGATAACCAGGATCTCTGCTGTGGGGGAGGAGTGAAGAAAAATGCATTTGGGAAGAGTCACATAGCTCAGAAGTGACTGAAGCAAAAAATAAAATTAAATTAAAAAATTTAACCCTTAACCTTCCATCTTAGAATCCATACTAGGTATTGGTTCCACAGCAGAAGAGTGGTGAGGGCTAGGCAATGGAGGGGTCAAGTGACTTGCCCAGGGTCACACAGCTAGGAAGTATCTGAGGCCATGTTTGAACCCAGGACCCAGCTCTCAATCCACTGAGGCACCCAGCTGCCCCTTTGAAGCAGAATTTGAACCCAGGCCTGGCCCTCTATCCACTGTACCACATTTATTGTCCAAATGCTATTCTTATCCCCATTTTACAAATGAGGAAACTGAGGCAAACAGGATTAAATGGCTTGCCCAGGGCCACACAGCTAGAAAGTGCATAGTAGAAAGGTGCATGACATTTAAAGAATTCCTAGGCATATAAAAACTTGGTTATGGCTTTGTTGTTAGGACTGAATTAATTCACAGAAAAGTCATTATGCTCATCAATGATGATAGGAACTTGCAGATGAGAGGCAGGATGGTAGCTGACAGAGTCAGGAAGAATCTGTGTTCAAGTCCTCCTTACTGGTGGCCATGGGCAAGTCCCAACTTCTCAGCGCCCCAGAGAATGCTAAATAATCCATTGTCCCTTGAATGATAGGATAAGGAGCAGTGAGTTAAGCAATTCAACTTTACAAAGTCCCTACTGTGCAGCAGACTCTGTATTTGGGAGTGGAAATTACAAAGAAAAAAAGAAAGTAGCTTTTGCCCCAGATCCTCCTACTAGGGGGATATTCTTCCCAGAAATACCCTGGAATGCCACTCCAGGGAAGAGGGCCAAGAATGGGAATGACACTTGGCACCAGCCCCGCATTTCAGGGGGAGACGAGGTCACTGAGCGACTGGCATTTAAAAATATCGATTTCCCCCCACCCCGTCCCCTACTGCCATTGTTCTGGTGGGCATAATCACGTCGGTTCCCAGTGAGGAGAAAGGGAGCTGAGGCAGAGAGTCTAAGTCTCTCCTTCTGGGAAGAATCCCTCATAATACCCTGTAATAATCCCTACCCATCCTCCTCCTCCTCCCTCCTCCACCCCCTTCCTTCCCTCTTTCCCTTTCCTTCTCCCCTTC
>NW_025387180.1:0-7551 GCF_016433145.1 Gracilinanus agilis
GAGAGAGAGAGAGAGAGAGAGAGAGAGAGAGAGAAAGAGAACGAAAGAATATAGTATTGGATCATGTCTATATTGTCTTTGGCTCAGCTCTAAGTCTTATGAAATCAATTTCTATGTACAGAACAGTCAGCATCTGGATGAAAAGTGGACAATTCAGATCACACACAATAGACTACTCCATTCCAACCTTGAATTCCAATTTAAGTGAGTGAATACTTCTTTCAAACCAAATGATTCCAACCCCCAAGACTGAATTTCCAACTCTATTCTCTTTTCTTTGTGCTCCATGGGCAGGCATAATCTACAGTACATTTCAAAAAGAGGCTTCATCTCTATTATGTCTATTAATATTGGTTTCATCAAGAAGGCATTGTTGGTTCTGGGTTTTCTACACTGTAGCCATCTATTTCATTAGTGAAGTGATATTAATGCACAGGAAGTAACATTTTCTGCTTTAAATGTCATTTGCTATTTAAATAATATTTAGAAATTTCTTTATAGGACAACTTGGGTCCAACAGCTTGGATTAATAGTAAATGTTACTCTTAGTAGCTTTCAAGTTTGTATAACACAGAGAAACTGATCATGCCACCCCGTCTTCCAGTGGATTCAGAAATGACCTTGCAGGAGATGAATAAAACCTCAGGCTTCAGTATTCCTTGGGACCCTGCTGCCTCCTCTTTATGCAGACTCCAGTCTACCTACTGATTCTCTTTCCACCTTTTGTTCATAAGAACAGCAATTAAATCACATTTCCATTGTCTCTGAAAGGGAATATCAATTCTCTCTCTGTTGTTCCTTTATTACCTGGATGATTTCCCAAACCATAATATGTCTCCATATAGAACAAAAACTATGGGAGGGCAGGAAACTGTTTCACTTGTATCCCCCCATTTAGCAGTGTTTCATACATTGTAAGTTCTTAATAAATGCTATTCATTCGTTTCCTTTTGTGACTAAGACTTTAATTCTCCTGTTAAAATATCTAATCTCTCACCACTAAATAAATAGCAGCTTTCAAGACCTTTATACTGCCAGGATAGATTGAACTACTAATTCCAACCTCAGTAGATGATTCCAATGAAAGATTTCTGCAGTAATCCAATCTGGTTTTAGGATTAGATATGCTCTTACAACCTTGTCAAGTATTAATAGTTGTATTTCTTTCATTACAGTTAAAATTAATGGGTACAAACTGAATCTGGGAAAGAAATGAAAGTTGAGAATCAAGCTAAATGAGCTCTAATAGTCCTAAGTAAAACAATGTGGGAAAAAATAAACAGAGCCTATAATGTAATTAAGAATTACAGTTGCTTGGCTGATTCTAAGTAATTGTTTCTCCCCCAGCAGAACTATTCAGAGCTTTTTCCATTTCTAAAGTAAATTACATTTACCAAGCCCCTTTCCCCACTCTTTTAGTGCTATTAAACCTCCTTAGATTTCTGGAGGAGAAGCCATTGTTTTTTTTCAAAAGGCTTATTTCAACTTGCAGCCAATCCATAAGGACAAAAGTCTTGGTGATGTATCAACATTTCTTCTCTTTCTCCTTTCATTTTCTTGGAAAGAAACTATTAGCCTGTATAGATTGAGAAAAAACTCAGGTGGGGAAAAACAAGGAAGGAATTCTGAATACAAGATTGGATGGGATCTCACAGTCAATTAAAGTTTGCTCTTGCTGAATGAAGCAGGTTTATCTGCATGTTTTGTGGCCCTGTTTCTTGAGTTAATTAGGGTCCCAGTGGGTCAATTCAAGGAAAATGAAATGAGGAGACTCAAGAGGTCTATAGATCTGAATTTCATAATCATCACTATTATTATATGTTTGAAAAGAATTAGACAAAATAATGCTTTGCAAAAAAAGTAGCAAATTGGAATTATCTGAGACTTAAAACATTTTTAAACTCTTACCTTCAGTCTTAGAATCAATTCTCTTTATTGGTTCCAAGGCAGAAAAAAGCAGTAAGGGCTAGGCAATGGAGTTAAATGACTTGGTCAAGATCACATATTTAGGAAATGTCTGAGGTCAGATTAGAAGCCAGCACCTCTTGTCTCTGGGTTTAGCTCTCAATTAATTGAGCTGGTTAGCTGCCCCAAATTTATGATATTTTTAACCTCTTAAGTCTTTCTTCAAGGTCTCAAAACAACCTGAAATGTCCTTTAATATTTTGGGTGGGTGGGGCACAGAAGAAAAGATTGACAAAAATATTTTAAATATACAATTCATTTTAAAAAAACAGCTTCATTAATGAAAAAAAGTATATAATGAATTTACTTATTTTACTAAGAGATAAAGCCAGGTCAAAATCTTTGACCCAGGATGTATATATCGTCTTAGTGCAAAAAGGGCATTGCTTATAAAACAAAGGAATGTTGTTCTAAAGTCATCCTAATTTGTATATCTTCAGCAAAACACTTAAAAAATTCAATGTATAGTTTTGAAAGCAGTAATTTCCCCCCATATATAGTAATACCACATATTTTGGTAGTCAAATACTGAGCACTCTAAGCTGCTGAACCATGCCACAAGTAAACAAAACCCTAGAATACTTTCCTCTTATGGATGCCTTATTATATCATTCTGAAAAATTAATTATTAAAATGTTTTAATCTAACTAGAGATTGTTTGAATTCATAATGTTGACTGACCTCAGTAAATCTTCAGGAATGCCAGAGATAAATACAAGGCATTTTGAATTCCTCCAGGTCCTGGATTCACTTAAAAGAGTCTTGTTTTGTATTTCAACAACCAGGTGTTGCTTTAGGTACCTCTTGACTTCACTCAAATTTTATCTATCCATCTCAATCTACCTTGTTTAAAAATTGTCATGAGGATACCTGTGATTTCTGTGTGGGCATAATGTCTAAATCCTATAAAAGAGAGAGTCAAACATCCTTTCAGAAATTGATTTGGTAGAGACCAAACATAATAAGATTTTAAAACATTTTTAAATTTGGGAATTGTTCTTATGAATAACTCCCTTTCCCTCAAACAAACAAACAAAACTTAAGAAAGGCAGGCTAAGGAAGATGGTGGTGCAGAAGCTTCAAGGCGCCAAACCTCCATAAAGCCGTTCAACACCAATTAAGGACAAAGGGCTCTGAGGGAACAGAAAACCAAATCTGACAACACAACAGAGCTGGGAGACCCTCCAGCTGAACCCAACTTAAAAGGTACACAGAAAAAAAGAGAAAAAAAAAGCCTGATTTCTTGGAACTCTCTTGTGGGAGGGGAAAGAAAGGAGGAAGATCCCAGATCCCCTACTCCATTTAATGTGCTGAGACTACAGCAGATACTGGAATCCCTGGGTGGGCTGGACAGCTAATCAGGGAGAGTGCCTCACTGGCACAGCTGTGCTAAACTCAAGGATTTGATCACAGACAGCAGGGAAGCTGCTGGAGGAGAAACCCAGAGAGGGTGAACATACCCTCCATCTTGTGCTACCCCCACCCCCTTTCTCTTGAGGCTTTGACCTTAGGGTACTCTGAAGAGTGTAAATCAACCATACCTAGGCTTAATCCTATCAGCACAGCAGACAAGAAGTCTTCAGAGGGTAGGGAAGCTCCAAAAACCCTCCCCCACAGACTACAAGGAAAGTAGCTGAATTCACTTTTTTAGCTTTTACCACCAGCTGGGAAAAATCTGGCCTCAGGTCCCACTAACCTAATAATCAACAAAACAGAGAAGAAGCCCTCCCAGGGCTGAATAGCCCAAACCCAAAAGTATGATCAGAGGATCAAGATTGAAGCCAATTACAGGGTAGAAAGAAGGAAAAACATGAGTAAACAACAGAAAAAGAAAAAAAAAATAAACCACAATTGACAGCTTTTATCCAGAAATTGAACAATGAGCAAATGGATCAGAAGAAGATAAAGGAACACCAAGCAAAAACAGAAAAATTCAGGGAAATGGACAAAGGCTTTGGAAGAACTCAAAATTCAATTAACTCAAGAACTCAAAATTCAACTCAAGAACTCAAAATCCAAATAACTCAAGAACTAAGAAAACAATCAACAGAGGCTGAAGGAAATTTGGAAAAGGAAATACATGAAATAAAACAAGAAAATAATGTTTTAAAAGCCCAAATTGACCAGCTGAAAAATGAAGCAAAGAAGGCAAAAGATGATCTACAAAGAAAAGCAGACCAGAAGGAGAAGGACGAGCAAAAAGCCAGGGATGAATTTTAGTCTTTAAAATTAGAATTCAACAACTAGAAACAAATGACTTCACAAGGCAGCAAAAATATATAAAACAAAATTTAAAAAATGAAAAATGTGAGGAAAATATGAAACACCTCATTGACACAACCACAGATCTGGAAAACAGATCTTGAGACAACTTAAGGATTGTTGGTCTGCCAGAACATCACTACAAAAAGGAAAGTTTGGACATCGTCCTACAGGAAATTATACAAGAGAACTGTTCTGACATTCTCGAATAAGGGGGAAAAGTGGAAATAGAAAGAATCCACAGATCACCTCCTACATTTAATCCATAGCTAACAACTTCCAGAAATATAATAGCCAAATTAAAAAAACTAGCAGACCAAGGAAAAAATATTACAAGCTGCTAAAAAGAAGTCATTCAGATACGAGGGAACCACAGTTAGGATAACACAGGATCTGGCTGGATCTACATTGAAGGACAGAAAGGCATGGAAAACAATATTCCAGAAAGCAAGAGAGCTAGGTCTACATCTAAGAATTAACTATCCAGCAAAATTGACTATATTATTGCAAGGGAAAGTATGGTCTTTCAACAAAATCTGACTTCCAAGCATTCATAAAGAAAAAATAGGACTTTTAAGCAGAGTTTGCTGCTTAAACACAGAGCTCAAGAGAATCACCATATGGTAATTAAGAGAGTGGGGGAAACAAAACAAAACAAAACAAAACAAAACAAAACAAAACAAAAAAACAACAAAAAATAACCCCTTTCTTTAAGGGACCTAATAAGATCAGTTGACTTATATCCCTATAAGAAAAGAAGATATGGGTAACTCTTAAAATTGTATTTACCAACAGGGTAGATAGGAGAAGTATAATTAGAGGGAACAGGGACAAATAGCATAGGATGAAATGTCAAGATATATGAATGTATGTATATATGTATATGTATGAATGTATGAATGTATGTATGTATGTATGTATATATATACCCACACACACACAAAACTAGAGGTAAAAAAAGGAGATAATATAAAGACAAAGGGGAAAACAGACAAAATGGAGTAAATTTATATTTCATAAAGAAGTGCATGGGGTGAACAGGGGAGAAGACCAATACAATGGAAGGGTAAAGAGTTTGGAGAAAGGAAATACTTAATTCGTAAGTGCATTGAAATTAACTTAAAGAGGGAAGAACAATCAGATCCATTGGGGCAGAGAATTCATTTGTGCCCTATAGAAAAGTAGAAGGGTAGGGGTCAGCTGGTTAACTCAGTGGATTGAGAGCCAGGCCTAGAGGCAGGAGGTCCTAGGTTCTATTACGGTCTCAGACACTTCCCAGCTGTGTGACCCTGGGCAAGTCACTTGACCCCCCTTGCCCACCCTTACCACTCTTCCACTTAGGAGCCAATACACAGAAGTTAAGGGTTAAAAAAAATTTTAAAAAGAATTAAAAAAAAGAAAAGTAGAAGGGAAACAAATGGACTTTTGGGGAGGTAAGCAATACTAGGGAAGGAGAGGGCTTGGGGGGGCATGATGTAGTTTTAAAGAACAATAAGAGGAATAAAAAGGGAGGGGAGAGAAAGAGAAGTACAACAAGGGACGGAATTAGGGGAACTGATTAAAAACAAAACACTGGTATGAAAGGAAACGGTGGAAGAAGTAAGGACGGGGCAAGGAGAGAGAATCAAAATTTCTGGGAATACACAATTGATAATTATAACTCTGAATGTGAAGAGGTTGAATTCTCCCATAAAACAGAAGCAAATAGCATAGTAGGTTAGAAACCAAAATCCTACCATATGTTGTCTACAAGAAACACACATTAGACAGACATAGATATACATAGAGTAAAAATGAAAGAATGGAGAAAAATCTATTTGGCTTCAAATGAGAAAAAGAAGGGAGGGGTTGCCATCATGACCTCTGACAGAGCCAAAGTAAAAATAGATAAGGTTAAAAGAGATAGGTAAGGTAACTACATCCTAATAAGAGACAGTATAAACAATAAGGAAATATCAGTACTCACCATGTATGCACCAAAAGGTATAGCATCCAAATTTCTAAAGGAGAAGCTAGTGGAGCTCAAGGATGAAATAGATAGAAAAACTATACAAGTGGATGAATTCAATCTTCCCCTATCAGACCTAGATATATCAAACCAGAAAATAAATATGAAAGAGATAAGAGAGGTGAATGAAATCCTAGGAAAATTAGAGTTAATAGATATATGGAGAAAAATAAATAGGGACAAAAAGGAATACAACTTCTTTTCAGCAGCACATGGAACATTCAAAAAGATAGACTATGTACTAGGACATAGAAATATGGCAAACAAATGCAAAAAAGCAGAAATAATAAATGCAACCTTATCAGATCATAATGCAATAAAATAGTTATTAGTAAGAATACATGGAGAGACAAATCAAAAACTAATTGGAAATTAAATAATATGATTCTCCAAAATAATTTAGTGAAAGAACAAATCATAGAAACAATAAATAATTTCATTGAAGACAATGACAATGATGAGACTTCTTACCAAAACCTATGGGATATAGCCAAAGCTGTTCTAAGAGGAAAAATTATATCACTGAGTGCATATATTAACAAATTAGGGAGGGCAGAGATTAAGGAATTGGGCATGCAAGCTAAAAAATTAGAAAGTGAACAAATTAAAAATCCCAGATGAAAACTAAATTAGAAATACTAAAAATGAAGAGAGAAATAAATAAAATCGAAAGTAAAACAACTATAGAATTTATAAATAAGACTAGAAGCTGGTATTTTGAAAAAAGATAAAATAGACAAAATACTGGTAAATCTAATAAAAAGGAAAGAAGAAAACCAAATTAACAGTATCAAAGATGAAAAGGGAAACCTCACCTCTAATGAAGAAGAAATTAAGGTAATCATTAAAAACTATTTTGCCCAATTATATGACAATCCAGGAGATATAGATGAATATTTACAAAAATATAAATTGCCTAAATTAACAGCAGAATAAGGAGAATACTTAAATAATGCCATATCAGAAAAAGAAATTGAACAAACCATCAAAGAACTCCACAAGAAAAAATCACCAGGGCCTGATGGATTCACAAGTTTGATAGGTATGTCACTGAATAAAAAATTAATTTGGGTAATATTGCCATTTTTATTATATAAGCTCATCCTACCCATGAGCAATTAATGGTTTTCCAATTGTTTAGATCTAGTTTTAATTGTGTTAAAAGTGTTTTGTAGGGTTTTTTTTTAAATATTTCCTCTGTTTGTTTTGGTAAGTAGATTCTTAAATATTTTATATTGTCTGGGCTGGTTTTAAATGTAATTTGTCTTTCTAACTCTTACTGTTGGGATGTGTTGGAAATATATATATATATATAT
>NW_025387181.1:0-5309 GCF_016433145.1 Gracilinanus agilis
AGAGACAGAGAGACAGAGAGACAGAGACAGAGAGAGACAGAGAGAGACAGAGACAGAGAGAGAGAGAGAGAGAGACAGAGACAGAGACAGAGACAGAGAGAGACAGAGACAGAGACAGAGAGAGAGAGAGACAGAGAGAGAGACAGAGAGAGAGAGAGAGTGTGTCCTTGGACTTTTGAACTATGTTGTCTATAAGAGGAAAAAATGTGAATGGCAATGATGACAATGACAACAATAATGAATGCTGACATTTCTACATCACATTAAAAGGAGCAAAGGATTTCACATGACTTTACTGCCCTTGAGCCTCACGGTGACAGTTTGATGAAGGAACTATGAGTCTTATTCTTCCCATCTCACAGTGGAAGCCAATGAGGCTTGGAGGCATTAAGTGACTTGCTCAGTAAGTGTCAGAGTTGAGATTGGCGCCTGTTTTCCTCACTCTTCACACACCATCCTGCCCACTTTGCCAGCTTCCAGAATCTGTGCTTGCTGGTACAGCTTTGGCAGACTCGGAGTCTACTCTGTGCCATGAAGAGGCTTTATGGAGGGTGTTCGCCAGAAGATCCAAATTTACAATGAAATGATGTCACTGGGCTCTGGAAAAAAAAAAAAGATATTAACAGTAGCAGCAGCAACGCCATCATCTAGGGAAACAGACATTTACTAAGTGCCTTCTGGGTACCATGCTTGAAACATAAAGACATTCATTGGTCTGGTGGCCAATCTACTAATATCTAGGAAGGCTAGCACCATAAGGCTTTCCTCCATGGGAGGGTGTCTTTCCTCTCTCCTAAAGTTGGGGGGGTGGCTCTAATCTATGTTACTGTAGGAATTGCCCAGAAAGATGGAGTCCTATATCTCTCTTTGGCTGTGTGTGTGTGTGTGTGTGTGTGTGTGTGTGTGTGTGTGTGTGTGTTTTGCAAATTCAACTTGATAAGCCACAGTCTCCACTAGGCTATCCCCCCCCCCCTTTTAAAGTGGTGCTGGCTTACATCTTGGAGTCACAGGATGTCAGAGCCAGATGGAATCTGAACAAGGAGAGAGTTTGTAATGCCTCCCCTAGGGACAATCGGAATTGCCTGGACCTCTGTAGACTTTCTGGGACTTGGAACTTTTTTTGCTCATTTTCTGAAGCAACAAAACATCATGTAATTTGGGGTGAGAGCAAAAAAAAAACCCTCCAAGGCCCCCAATCCAAGCGATCTCTGTAGGCCCAGACGATCTTACAGTATTAGAAGGATGCTTCAAATCCAAGGTATTTTTAAGAATTTTTTATCATCATGGAAAACACGCTTCCATATTGGTCAAGGCTGTAAGAGCAAACTCATCCACAACCAAAACCCCAAGGCTTTTTTTGACCAAGAATTCTGCCTACAACACCTTCTCCTACAAGAAGTAATCTGTCCTTTGGTAAAGACATATTGTGAAGAGATGACACCCCTCATGGCAGCCCGTTCTACTTTGGGACACTTCCTATTGGTAGGAGAGCAAATCTGCTTCTGAAAATGGCGTCCAAATTGCCCAGACCCCAACTCTTTCCGTTCTAGTTCCAGCTTTCTCTAGAGTCTAGACTGTTCACAGCCTACCAGCAGGAAAGATGGCTATTCAGAGTTGCCGAGGGTCCACAAGGATGAAGCCACCGATGATTGTTTCTTAAGACACAGGAAAGCTTTTTGTGTTGAGAGCTCCTCGTCGACTTTAATGGACTTTGCATGGACTTTCCTCCTGTATGACTGTGCAGTGAGGTCCTTGCTAACCCTTTGCTAGGGTCTGGGCTTGTGTAAGTAAGTATAGAAAGGGTTCAAGAGTCCCGGCCAGCTTCTCCCCCCGCCCCCCCTACGATATCACTATCCCTGTCTCATTTTGATTTTTCTGCCTGACCAAAAAATGCCCAAAGGGAATCCCTCCTCCCCTCTGGCCACAGGGACTTGTTTGCCTTGCTGAGGAAATGGGCTTCCATTCTGGAATGTCCACAGAAGTCCGAGCTTTCATTTCATTTTTTTCCTTCCTTTCTTTTTAATTTTTTTCTCATTCATGACTATGAATTTGATAAGCCTTAACAAAGGTGCATTTCCACCTTCAGAGGCTCCCGTATAAAATTGGGGATCTCCATTGCATACAGTTTTGAAATCGTTTCGATTTGAAATTCAGTGCGGTAGCGCCTTCTTTTTTGATAGATTATCATTAAGCCGACTTTCTTTTTTTTCTCTTCTTCCCCCCTCCCAAGAAGGCAGGCTGGCTCCCAGGTAGGACATTCATTCTCACAGAATACAGATTGTTTAGCATGTTGTGAAACCAGACACATATTGTTTACACGAGAAAAATTCACGGAGGAAATACGGCCAAGAATGGTATGTTCCAGTCTCCATCCGACCCGGCTCCTTCTCTGGTGGTGGATCGAGAGGCTTTCTTGTCATTTTCAGTTTTATTGTTTAAGTTTGCTCCTGGCCTGTTGGTCTTAGACACGGCGAGTTTGCTTACTCCACCGTCCCCACCCAATGAACTCTTTCCTGGAACATGGCTTAAGAGGGCCTGACCAGGGCGGTGATCGCGGGACGTGCCATCTCTGGAGTGAGGCGGGGGAGGCGGCTTCTTGGTCATCTCTTTAGACCTGATGTTCATTCAGCGCCGATGAGTGTGGAACACCAGGCTCGAGGGCTGCGGCGACTGCACGCAGAGGCCTCTGCTCCACCGTACTCACTTGGTCTCATTCCCTTGATGTCCGCCAAGTATCTTGACTTGCCCACGTTTGTAATTTTGGCCAGATCCGTAGTGATAATCCATCGCATGTGTTTGTCATTGTTGTCCTCCATTTATTTCAGTCCCATCTGACTCTGTGACCTCATTTGGGATTTCCTTGGCAAAGAGCCTAGAGTGGTCGGCCATTTCCTTCTGCAGCTTATTTTCCAGATGAGGAAACTGAGGCAAACAGGGTTCAGTGACTTGCCCAGGGTCATATAGTTAGAAACTGTCTGAGACCAGATTTGAACTTGGGAAAATGAGTCTTCCTGATTCTAGGTCAGGCACACATTACCCAATATCATCTAGATATCCTATATGTATATAGCACAGCATAATAATAATAATAATAATAATAATGCCTACTATGGACCAGGTACTCTACTAAGCATTTTACAAATATTATGGCATTTATCCTCACAACAACCTTGGGAGGTGGGTGCTATTTTTATTTTCATTTTACAGTTCAGAAAACAAGCCAACAAGAGTTAAATAGCTTACACAAGGTCACACAACTAATAAATGTTTGTGGCCAGATTTGAACTCATGCCTTTCTGACTCTAGGCACAGTGTGCTATTCATGCTATCTAGATTCTCTTATGCTAATGCATTGAGATCAGCTCCTGGAAAGACTTTTCATTATGAAAAGGTTTGGGGTACTGACCAGTGATGGACTGTATGACCATTATCAAAGGGTGATTTTTTTGGGGGAGGGGATACCAGCCTTGAAGATTATCTAAAAAGTTACAAAGGGCTGCCATTAGCATCAGTGGAGAGAGTACAGTCACCAGAGTGCCGCCTAGCAGAGTTCTTTGAAACTCCAGATCCTTCAAGTTCTCAAGGACTCAGTAGCATTTTTATGCCAACTCTCTCTCTGTCTCTGTCTGTCTGTCTCTCTCTCTGTCTCTCTCTCTCTCTGTGTCTCTGTCTCTCTCTCTCTGTCTGTCTCTGTCTCTCTCTGTCTGTCTCTCTCTCTGTGTGTCTCTGTCTCTCTCTCTCTCTGTCTGTCTCTGTCTCTCTGTCTCTCTCTCCCTCTGTCTCTCTCTCTCCCTCTATCTCTGTCTCTGTCTCTGTCTGTCTCTGTCTGTCTCTGTCTCTGTCTCTGTCTCTCTCTCTGTCTCTCTCTGTCTCTCTCTCTGTCTCTCTCTGTCTCTCTGTCTCTATTTATTAGTTCTGCACGTTTTGATGTTTCTTATTTCACCTGATCCTCAGAACAACTCTGAGAAGTAGATTCTATAGATGAGGAAAGGGATGGTCCTGAGGTCACAGGATTTGCTCCGCCACCTGCCAAGTTGCCCAAAGATCCCTCTGATTCTGTCCTGGGATCTTATAAATTGAATAAAATCCACCAGGAATTAGAACCCACCACCGTCTGAGACAGTCCAAACTCACAGTTTCACAGAATCTCTCCGTACCCAGCCACCTCAGACCAATGAAGTTGTCTTCCAATCACTGGATGTGCATGTGCTTTCTAGATGTTTTTTTCCCTACCAATATGTTCCTATTCATATGTTTATCATGTAGATATATGTATATTATGCACGTATTATGGTGTGTGTACATACACATTTATAGAATACACACATGTGTTTGTGTGTCTGTGACCTCCCTTTTCTTCCATTGTCTTCCTTAAAGATGACGCCAATAGTGAGATTTCTGGGGCAAAGGGGATAAATCAAATACTTGAGTGATTTTTCTCCTAAAGCTCCAAGCTGCATTCCAGACTGGCAGTGCTAATTGATGTCTCTACCAACAGGCGGCCCCCCACCCCTTGCGACACCGACTGTTGTCGCTCTTTTTACCATCTTTGCCAACTTGATGGGTGTCAGGTAAAAACTCAGAATTGTGTTACTTAGTAATTCTCCTATTACTAGTGCTTCCCAGCAGATTTTCATGCTGTCGATGAGCCTTTGGATTTCTTCTTCTGCAAAATAGTCATTGCTATCCTTTTACCATTTGTTTCTGGCAGGCAGAAAATGGACATTCCTAAAGGCCTGCTATGTGCTTGGCACTAAGCAACGTACTAGGGATGTAAAAATGGACCAGTGCATAGTCCCTGCCCTCAAGGAGCTTACAATCATTTGGGTCAAATATGTGAATAACTGCAAGATGAAAGGCAATTTAAAGTACTAGGAGAACCCCAGGAGCTAGGGACACTGGGAAAGGGCTTCCTCAAATGACAAGATTTTCTTTACTGACTCTTGTAAGAAATCTGGGAAATCATGAAAGCAGTGATGAAAAGGGAAAACATTTCAGACAAAAGGGACTCATTCATCCAAAGGCACTGAATGATAAGGTTAAGGCACACATGAGTGCACACGTCTGTGTGTGTCTTGAACTCTAAACTTTTGCCAGAGATGTTTCATCCAAAGTCTTCTCCACATGACAGATTTTTTTTTCTGTTAAGCTGTATTGATCTCATTCACGCTAAAACTTTTTAATTTCTTGTAGCTGAAACTGTCCATTTTATACTTTATGTTACCTTTCCCACGTCGGCTTAAGAATTCTCTCTCTCTCTCTCTCTCTCTCTCTCTCTCTCTCTCTCTCTCTATATATATATATATATA
>NW_025387182.1:0-7651 GCF_016433145.1 Gracilinanus agilis
TACACAGAGACTGATATACTGTGGTAAAATTGAATGTAATGGACCTCTGTACCAGCAGCAATACAATGACCCAGGACAATTCTGAGGGATTTATGGTAAAGAAAGCTACCCACATTCAGAGGAAGGACTGCAGGAGAGGAAACATATAAGAAAAACAACTGCTTGAACGCATGGGTCGGAGGGGACATGATTGAGGGTGTGGACTTGAAACTACCACACCAATGCAACTACCAACAATTTGGAAATTGGTCTTGATCAAGGACATATGACAAAACTAGTGGAAATGTGCATCGGCCATGGGTGGGGGGAGTGCAGAGGGTGAAGGGGAAAGGAGGAGCATGAATCATGTAACCATGTTAAAAATGAATATTAATAAATGTTTGGGAAAAAAAGTATAATATTAAATAATAGTGGTGATAATGGGCATCCTTGTTTCATATCTGATCTTTTTGGGAAGGCTTCTAATTTATCCCCATTGCAGATTATTTAGATAGACACTACTTATTATTTTAAGGGAAGGCCCATTTATACTTCCTTTCTAGTGTTTTTAATAGGAATACGTATTATATTGGTCAAAGGATTTTTCTGAATATATTGAGATAATCATGTGATTTCTATTAGTTTGTTTATTGATATGGTGAGTTATGTTAATAGTTTTCCCAATATTAAACAAGCTTGTACTCCTGGTATAAATTCCTGATTGTAATGAATAATCCTTGTGATATAATATGCTGCAGTCTCTTTGCTAGTATTTTATTTAAGATTTTTTTATCAATATTTTTCATTAAGGAAATTGGTCTGTAATTTTCTTTCTCTGTTTTTGGTCTACTTGAATTAGGTATAAGCACCATATTTGTGTCATTAGGGAGAATGTGGTTGGACTCCTTTGCAATATTTTATTTAGTATGAATTGTTCTTTAAATGCTTGATAAAATTCACTTGTGGATCCATCTGGCTCTGGGTATTTTTTCTTAGGGAATTCAATGATGGTTTGTTCAATTTCTTTTTCTGAGATGGGATTATTTGAGTTTTATATTGAGAAATATTTTATTATATTAAGAATAATTCTATTTTCCTCTTTTGTTAATCTTGATAATTTATATTTTCCTAAATAGTCATTCATTTCACTTAGGTTGTTAGATTTATTGTCATAATTGGACAAAATTGTTATTAATGATTGTTTAATTTCCTCTTCATTAGAGGCAAATTCACTCTTAATTTTCAGTACTGGTTATCTGATTGTTATTCCTTTTTTAACACATGTTTTGTTGATGTTTATTTTTAAATATAAATAGTAGTTCTTCTTTCCTTTTTTAAAATAAAAATTATTGGGGGCAGCTGGATGGCTCAGTGGATTGAGAGCCAGACCCAAAGTCCTGGGTTCAAATCTGGCCTCAGTTTCCTAGCTGTGTAACCCTGGGCAAGTCACTTGACTCTCATTGCCTAGCCTTTACCACTCTTCTGTCTTGGAACCAATAAACACTATTGATTATTCTAAGACAGAAGGTAAGGGTTAAAATAAACAAATAAATAAATAAAAATGATCAATACTTTATTTTATTTGCTTTTTTATAAAACAAATTCCTACTCTTAGTTATTAGTTCAATAGTTCTCTTACTTTCAATTTCATTAATTTCTCCTTTGATTTTTAGGATTTCCAATTTAGTCTTTAATTGGGTATTTTAGAATTTGTTCTTTTTCTAGTTATTTTTTTAGTTGCATCCATAATTTATTCACCTGCTTTTTTTCTTCTTTATTGACTTAGGCATTCAGAGATAGGAATTTCCCCCTAAGTACTGTTTTGGCTGTATCCCATAAATTTTCACATGTTGTCTCCTCATTGTCATTCTCTTTAATGAAATCAGCTATTGTTTCTATAATTTGTTCTTTGACCCATCCATTTTTTAGAATTAGATTGTTTGGTTTCCAATTAATTTTTAATTTGTCATTCCATGAACTCTTATTGATTATCACTTTTATTGCATTATCATCTGAAAAGGATGCATTTATTATTTCTGCTTTTCTGCAGTTGATTGTGAAGTTTTTATGACCTAATGGATGATCAGTTTTTGTGTATATATCATGTCCTGCTGAGAAGCAGGTGTATTCCTTTTTAACCACATTCAATATTCTCCCAAGATCTATTAATTAAGATAGGATTCTATATCCCAATGAGTCTGCTTGTTTCTCCCTCCCTGAGCCAGTACTAATGAGAGTAATGTTTAAGTATTGCCCATCGTCACCTTCATCCTCCCTTCCCCTCCTGCCTTTTTTTTCACACCTCTTTAAGTGAAATAATTTACCCCATTTTTACCACTCTCCTTTCTCTCAGTGCAATCCTATTTTTACTTCCCTTGATTTTTTTATGTCATCCTAAACAGTCTACTCTCACATCCTCTATACATGTATGCTTCTTCTAACTAATATGCAATTATATCCTACTTAACTGTTCCTTGACTATTGCCATCAGGATCAGTTTTGACCATATTTATCATCTCAGGATTTGTCAGTTCTAATCGCTTCACTTTCTTATTTACATTTTTATGCTTCTCTTGAATCTTGTTTTTGGACATCAAATTATCTGTTTAATCCTGGTCTTTTCTTCAGGTATGCCTGAGAATCTCCAATTTTATTAAATCACCATCCCCCCCACCCCGAAAGAATATAGTCAGTTTTGATGCAAAGATATTTCTTGGTTGTAAACCTAGTTCTTTTGCTGTCCAGTATATCATATTCCAAGCCTTCTGATCCTGTGTAATTCTGACTGTGATTCCATGATATTTGAATTGTTTCTTTCTGGATCCTTGCAATATTTTCTTGTTGGCCTGGGAGTTGTCATTTGGGAATTTATTTCAGGAGCTGATCTGTAGATTCTTTCAATTTCTATTTTACCCTTTCATTCAAGAATATCATGGCAGTTTTTAAAAATAATTTCTAATAAGATGATGTCTAGGCTTTTTATTATCATGATTTTCAAGTAGTCCAAAAATTCTTAGACTGTTTCTCCTGGATCTATTTTTCAGGACAATTTTTTTTCAGAGATATTTTATATTTTCTTCTTTTTTTCTCATTATTTTGATTTTGTTTTCCTCAGTCTTTCTTATTTAATTTTTAAATTCCTTTTTGAGCTCTTTCAGAGCCCTCAACCAATTCTCATTTTTCTTTTAAGTTTTGTGTGTGACTGCTTTGATCTCACTGTCTGCTACTGAGTCCATGCCTTGATCTTTGTCTCTATAAAAATTTTTTGTAGTTAGGTGTTTCTTTTGCTGCTTGCTCATTTTCCCAGCATTTTTTTTGGTGACTTTTACTTTTCTCTTAAAGGTGGGCTTTATTTTCAGGGAAGAAGGTGAACTCTCTTATCAGTTTTTCCTTGCTGCTACCCCCAGCTCTGATTCTGGATTTCTGAAAGTGTCAGTTCTCCCAAGGTAGTATGATGGCCTGTGGTCTGAGAGCTCTGGAAGCCACCTCCTGTTACTGACTCCATCTCCTTTAGGGACCATTAATGGCTTGAAAGGCTCAGAGCATTGTGAGCTCCTTGCCCTATGGCCCAGGGCTTCACTACAGGCTTCAATGAGCTAAGTGCCATGGATTTAGAGCTTCACTACAGGTTCTTTCCAGGACCTGGGACTTCTCAGGGTGGGCATTGGGTGCTCTGTCAGTGGATTAGGCATTATGTTTGAGTCAGCAGTATGATCTAGTTGTCAAAAAAAAGAAAAGAATGTACTCTTAGAATTCATTATTAGAATTAGAGTATTTAGAAAAGTGAGATAATAGTCCCTCTGTATCTGTACTAGTCAGATTCTATCAAGAATATATTCAGTTTTGGGCAGTATTGTTTAAGAGAACATTGACAAATGAACATAAAAGTATGAGATAATTATGTTGATACAACTAGAAACAATCTCACATATAAAGATCGAAGAAAGTAAGGATATATCACTTGCAGAAGATGAGATTTAAAAGATATGATAGCTGTTTTCATATATTTGAAGGGCTAGAAGTGGATTCTGTAACTTCTGAAGGCAGAGTTTGAATCAACTTTAGCTCAATATAAAGAAGGACCAGGCAGCATGACATTATAGAATGACTACAGGATTTTGAGTCAGAAGTCAGGTTCAGATCCTGGCTCCATTACTTACTAACCCTGTAACCAAAACAAATAATTTAATTTCTCTATACCTCAATTTTCTCATTATAAAATAAGATTAGTAATACTCTCACTTCAAGTCAGAAAGATCTATATTCAGGAAAGATCTATGTTCCTGATTTTTAAATATATTGGCTCTGTGACTTTGGACAAGTCAATTAAAATTTCAGTACTCCCAAGGAAAATCTTGAAGACTATAAATTGCAAAATACTTTCTCATTTGCATTGGTAAAAGTACTTTCCTTATCAGAAGCTGCCTAGTGAAACAAAATATTTGGGGAGGGGAGAATTTGTACCATTTACCTTACAGAGCAGGAAAGCATTTGATAAAATACTACCTAAGTGGGAATTATTCATTTTCCCTTACTAGAATTGCTTAAAAAATGGTAGGAGCGATCTTAAAACCTCCGCACAAGAGGACCAAATCTAAGAACGGGACAGAGTAGGGGGAACCCTATTGAAGCACAACTAAAGAGGTATGTCAAGAAAAAGGCTTCAATACTTGAACTGTCGGGACTGAGGGCATAGAAGGGGAATCCCGGGATCTGAGGAAGCCTCCCCCATGTGCTGTCCGGAGTCTCCAGCTGCCCAGGAAATCTCAGGGCTGGTGGGTGCACGGGTCAGGAGAGAGGACCTTGCTGGCATAGGACTCAGGGAGTCAAACACAGCCACTGGAGAGGTGACTGGAGGAGAAAACCAGAGAAACACAGCAAAAACGCCCAGAAGATGGTGGCTTAGAGAAAGCCAAACCCCAGAGTGCAGACAGCTTGGCTTCCTCATACCGAGATAGAGAACTCAGGGTTTCAAGAGTAAAGAAAACCAGATCAAACACAGTGGATAGCACAGGGAGACCCCACTGCTGGAGAGCTCAGTTCAGCAAAAAATACTCCTTCCTGTCACCCCACCTTTTTTGGGGTTTTTGTTTGTTTGTTTGTTTGTTTGTTTTCCTCCCCTCAAAGGCTTTGAGGTTTTAGCCTCAGGGCAGACTAATCCAATCCATACAGATTTAATCCCAACAGTTGGACAGACAAGAAGTCTTCCAAGGGCAGAGAAAGTAACTTACCCCTGGGGGGAAGATCTTTCATCAAAGATCATTAAATACATCTGCTCAAATTAGCAGAACAAGGAAGGGAAAAAACATGAGCAAGCAACAGAAAAAGAAAAAGGAAATGATAATTGACAGCTTCTTTCAAGGAAGTGAAAAGAGATCAAATGAAACAGAAATAGAAGAAGAGGAAGTAGTTTCAGTGAACTGGACACAGGCTTTGGAAGATCTCAAAATTCAATTAACTCAAGAATTTAAAATTCAATTAATTCAAGAACTTCAGGAACTCAAAAAACAATCAAGAGAGGCTGAAGACAATTTGAAAAAGGAAATACATGAGCTAAAACAAGAAAATAAAGTATTAAAAGCCAGAATTGGCCAGCTTGAAAATGAAGCAAAGAAGGCAAAAGATTACAAAGAAAATCGGACCAGAAAGAGAAGGATGACCAAAAAGCCAGAGATGAAATTCAGTCTTTAAAAAACAGAACTCAACAACTAGAAGAAAATGACTTCACAAGGCAGCAAGAATATATTAAACAAAATAAAAAACATGAAAAATTTGAGGAGAATATGAAACACCTCATTGATTCAACCAAAGATCTGGAGAACAGAGCTAGAAGAGATAACTTAAGAATTATTGGTTTACCAGAACATCATGATAAAAGAAAAAGTTTATATAGCATTTTACAAGAAATTATCAGAGAAAATTGCACAGAAATTCTTTAACAAGAAGGAAAAGTGTAAATCGACATGATCCACAGATCACCTCCTACATTTAATCCACAACTGACAACTTCCAGGAATATTATAGCCAAATTCAAAAACTACCAAACCAAGGAAAAAATATTACAAGCTGCTAAAAAGAAATCATTCAGATATCAGGGAACCACAGTTAGGATAACACAGAATCTGGCTATATCTACATTGAAGGACCGGAAGGCATGGAACACAATATTCCGGAAAGCAAGAGAACTGAGGCTACAACCAAGAATCAACTATCCAGCAAGAATAACTATATTATTGCAGGGGAAAGAGGGGAATAAGAAGGGAGGTAGGAGAAAGGGAAGTACAACAAGAGAGGGGATTATAGGAACTGATTAAAAACAAAACACTGGTATAGAAGGAAACAGTGAAAAGAAAGAACAGTACTAGGAGAGAGAATCAAAATGTCTGGGAATGCAGAGTTGATAATTATAACTCTGAATGTGAATGGGATGAACTCACCCATAAAACGGAAGCAAATAGCAGAGTGGATGAGAAACCAAAACCCAACCATATGTTGTTTACAAGAAACACATATTAGACAGACAGACAGACAAAGAATGAAAATGAGAGGATGGAGCAAAATCTTTTGGGCTTCAAATGAGAAAAAGAAGGCAGGGGTGGCTATCATGATCTCTGAAAGAGCCAAAGTAAAAATAGATAAGGTTAAAAGAGATAGGGAAGGTTACTATATCCTAATAAAAGGCAGTATAAACAATGAAGAAATATCAGTACTCAATATGATTGCACCAAACGGAATAGCTTCCAAATTTCTAAAGGAGAAGCTAGTGGAGCTCAAGGATGAAATAGATAGCAAAACCATACTAAGTGGGGGACTTGAACCTTCCCCTATCAGATCTAGATAAATCAAACCAAAAAATAAATAAGAAAGAGATAAGAGAAGTGAACGAAACCCTAGAAAAATTTGAGTTAATAGATATTTGGAGAAATATAAATAGAGACAAAAAGGAATACACCTTCTTTTCAGCAGCACATGGAACATTCACAAAGATAGGCCATGTAATAGGGCACAGAAACATGGCAAACAAATGCAAAAAAGCAGAAATAATAAATGTAATCTTCTCAGGCCATAATGTAATAAAAATAGTTATTAGTAAGAATACATGGAGAATTTACAAAGATTGACCATGTAATAGGGCATAGAATCATTGCAAACAAGTGCAAAAGAGCAGATATAATAAATGTAACCTTCTCAGATCATAATGCAATAAAAATAATAATTAGTAAGGGCACATGGACAGGCAAATCAAAAACCAATTGGAAATTAAACAATATGATTCTCCAAAACCAATTTGTCAAAGAAGAAATCATAGAAACAATCAACAATTTCATTTAAGAGAATGACAATGATGAGACATCCTACCAAACTCTGTGGGATGCAGCCAAGGCAGTACTCAGGGGGAAATTTATATCCTTGAGTGCATATATTAACAAATTAAGGAGGGCAGAGATTAATGAATTGGGTATGCAACTCAAAAAAGTAGAAAGCGAGCAAATCAAAAACCCCCAGATGAAAACTAAATTAGAAATACTAAAAATTAAGGGAGAAATTAATAAAATCAAAAGTAAAAGAACTATTGAATTAATAAATAAGACTAGAAGCTGGTATTTTGAAAAAACAGATAAAATAGACAAAGTACTGGTCAATCTAATAAGAAAAAGGAAAGAAGAAAACC
>NW_025387183.1:0-5390 GCF_016433145.1 Gracilinanus agilis
ATATATATATATATATTTCTAAGTTTATCTTAATGAATAAGGAACTTGGAATTTTGTCTCAGTAGTTGCTGAAGGGGGGGGGCAGCTGGGTAGCTCAGTGGATTGAGAGCCAGGCCTAGAGATGGGAGGTTCTAGGTTCAAATTTGGCATCAGACACTTCCCAGATGTCCCTGGGCAAGTCACTTGACCCCCATTGCCTACCCTTACCACTCTTCTGCCTTGGAGCAGTATTGACTCCAAGATGGAAGGTAAGGGTTTAAAAAAAAGTTGCTGAAGGCAGGTGTAGGATCTTATCTGGAACTGGGTTGCAAAGGGTGAGGGTGAGGAGCAACTGAAAAGTTCTCTGTCAGTTGCTCTCTGGCAGATCAGCAGTGGCTGGCATCTTGGTTTCTTCTCAGAGCTGTTAGTTTGAAAGAAAGGAAGATAAAAATCCTGAGTGTCTCAGTATTTTTCCCTTTTGCAGATCTGGAAAGAATTATGAAATATACTTAGTGATTTATTACTGCTGCTGAAAAACCATTTATTTCAAAAACATCACAGAAAATTCTGTTTTTCTTTAGGTTTTGGGTGACCTCAGAATCCTAGTTATGCTTGGCTTAAAATCAGCCAACTGGAGTTATTTCTTTTGTAATTTGGAGACAGTCTATAAGGAATAGACATAGGTTTTTTGTTGTTGTTTTGTTTTTTTCCAGCTTTCATTAGGTGACTCCTGTTTGCACAACAATTAATTTCATTTCCTTTTACACAAACAATATTTTATCCAAAATGTCCAACTAGATGATTTTTGAAATTAGTGTGTTATTTCCTCATTGTTATGCCTTTGCACAAATATGGATCCCATGTATTTGTTTTCATTTTATTTTTAATTGATTAATTAAGAAAAATTTTCCATAGTTACATGATTCATGTTCTTTCCCTCCCCTCCTCCCAACACCCTCCCATAGTCAATGTTCAATTCCATTGGCTTTTATATATGTCATTGATCAAGACCTATTTCCATATTATTGATATTTGCACTAGAATGATTTTTGTTGCTTTATGATCTGAAAACATTGCATTTATTATTTCTGCTCTTTTGCTCTTGTTTGTCACGTTTTTATGCCTTAATATATGATCAATCTTTGTGAATATACCATGTGCTACTGAAAAGAGGGTTTATTCCTTTTTGTCCCTATTTATTTTTCTCCATATATCTAATAATTCTAATTTTTCTAAAATTTCATTTGCATCTCTTACCTCTTTCTTATTTATTTTTTGGTTTGATTTTTCTAGATCTGATAGAAGAAGGTTCAGGACTCCCACTAGAATAGTTTTACTATCTATTTCCTCCTTAAGTGCAATAGTATCTCCTTTAGAAATTCTGATGCTATACCATTTGGTGCATACATGTTGAGTACTGATATTTCCTCATTGTCTATACTGAAACTGAATCCTGAACATTGTGTAGCCTTAAGTAAACTTAAAGAAGCCATTTTATCTGTACCTGAATTAGAAATCACAGACCATGAGAAACCTTTTTAGCTGTTTGTGAATGAGACAAAAGGTACAGCTTCTGGTGTACTTACACAGACTCTAGGACAAAGCTATGATCTAACTGGATACTATAGTTGTCAACTTGATCCAATTGCTGCAGTCACATTACCCTGTCTAAGGTGGGTAGCAGCAGCAGCAGCTCTGTTAGTCCAGATGTCAGCTGATGTAGGTTTGTGATGTACTTTAATGATGTATTGCTCACATCAAATAGAGGCACTAATGAGGAAATTTCATACTCAAGCATATTCAGACCAATGAATATCTAAGTATGAAATTATTCTCTTAGGTAGTGAGAATATCCAGTTGAAGAGATGTAGTGTATTAAATCCAGCTACTCTTCTTCCTGATTTACCAAAGAATGGTGAACCATTGCATGAATGTGTTGAAATAGTAGATCTTCTGGATATGTCTAGGATGGATTTAAAAGATACTCCACTCAAAAATCCAGATTTGATATTATTCACAGATGGATCATCATTTTTGCGTAATGGAATCAGATGTACTAGAGCTGCAATTGTCACAAAATTTGAAATACTGTGATACGGCTCATTATCTAGTAATCTTATTGCACAGTGTGTGGAATTAGTGGCATTGAAGCAAGCCTGTCTTCTAGGTGAAGGTAAAAGAGTAAATATTTACACCGACTCTTGATATGCATTCTCTGTTTGCCATGCAACAGGAAAGATCTGGAAACAATGACTTTTTATTACTGCACACATGCAGGAATAATAGCTGAGTTGTTAAAAGCAATCCAGAAGCTGAAACAGCTGGCTGTAATCCATTGGAGGAGTCATACTTGAGCTGATATTACTGCAAAGTATGCTACCCAGAAAGCTCCAATTTATGTCATGAATTTAACATCTATTGATTCTGATGATCTAGAAAAAGGTTATGTAGACTCAGATATCTAGAAATGGATATTTCTAAATCCATATATATATATATATATATGTATATATATAGAGCTAGGAAAGAATATGGGATATGGATTATTGATACAGGAAGGCCATTGTTAGCAAAAGACTTGTATACCTATTTGTGTCAAGCTATCCACACAAAAGGTCATTTTGGTACACAAGATGTTGTGGATTCCATCAAGAGACAATGGGTTGCCCCTGGAATAAGTACTGTTGCAAAAAGATCTGCAATAGTTGTTCAGTCTGCCAAAAGTTTAATAAAAGTGCATTCAGATAGAAAGGTCTGGGTGGTAGACCTTTAGCATATTGTCCATTTGAGAGTTTACAGACTGATTACATCTGTATGCCTAAAGCTAGAAGATACAAGTTTCATCTTATAATTATTGATAGACTAACTAAATGGCCTTAAGCCAATACCAAATCTTAAACCACTATCAAATACCAACACAGCAAGCTTTGTGATGAAAGTGTTACTCAAGGAAATTGTTCCTAGGTTTGGTGTACCTCTAACCATAGATTTGGATAAGGGATCTTATTTCACTCAGGAAGAGTCTATAAGAATTTAGGAATAACAACTAAATATCATGTTCCTTATCATCCACAAAGTTCAGGTCAGATGGAGCATATGAATAGGGAACTCAAGACTGTGATTTTGGAAACTCTGGGCTGAAACTCATCTTAAATGTCCAGATATTCTTCCTATAGCTTTATTTTACCTATGTACAAGACCAAGAGTAGATCTTGTGTTATTTAAAATCACTTGGGATACTTGGAACTACATTTCCCATGATCCCCAATGGGTTTCCTGTTTTGGATTACATATTGGATTACATATTCAAGGTGAGGGACTGTTTTAAATAGGGGGAAGTGACTTTGAACTGGTGCTTTTAGCTACCTGAGCACAAAGGTACAAAAGGTAAAATGACTGAGGCAGCAGTTGGAATACTTAGAGGCGCGTGGTCTAATGATTTTATCTCTATCAGCATGGCTTTTATTAAAATACTATTCTCCCTTCTAATCTCTGCCATCATCATTTTTAATAACAACAGTTTGGCAAACCAGAAGGTCGAAATTTGAACCCTAAATTTTCTAGATAGCCTAAGAAGAAGCCATGCGGCTCTGGGACCCAGAATCTCAGAAACGATCTTTTTCCTCATCCAGTCCTCTCCCTATTTTCCCCAGCCTCTAGGCTGCCTTTTAGGGAAGAGGGACAATGGTTTTAATTGCTGCTGGGCTGCGAATCATTTTGCTCAATGCCCCGGGCCTGGTGGCCCTTATGGACACTGATGGACTGCTGGGTTTCCTGCTGTCCTCTGACGCTGATCGTCCTGAGTCCTGACCTGGACTCCCTTCCTCCGCTTCTGTTCTCTGCCTAATCCTTTATCTGGAGCCCGCTGGTACAGACCACTGCCTCACGTTCCTGCCTGCCCTGATCTCTGCCGAATTGCCAGCCAATCGGAGCAGACCTCTTCTGCTGGCCCCTGATCCTGCCTCGCTGGTGCTGTTCGTCCTGTTCTGAGCCCAATGGTGCTGCTGCTTTCACTACTGCCTGCCTCTGACTTGCTGAGATCTCGGTCTTTGGAGACTTCTGAGGCTGCTGCTAAAGATTTGATATTGCTCCCCCCCCATCCCCCCACTCTCTTGGTAATGGCCGGCATTCTAGCCTCCACGTGTTTCTCTAAAGGCCTAATTTAGGCACCCCCTCACCCCCCACAAGCTCTCCACGTGGGTATTTTTCTACAAAACTGAGCTAAGCTTTTCTCTAGCCCCAAGCCCATGACCCCACATGGACGCTAGTGTGTGAACCTTGAACTAGTGATTACTCTTCATCAGGCTCATAGCCTATTCAAACTTTTTTCTGATTATTAAACTCAAACTCAAGGGAAAAGAAATTCACCCCATACCTGCTCAGAACTTTGAACTAAGAGCAGAGACTGATTTTTGGACCCTGAAATTTGTACTTTAAATGGGACCAGAAGGGGAGTTTAAAACCTCAGAACTCAGGGTTTTAAAAAGACTGTATCTTACTGCATTTTGCGGATTACTTTTGTGAATTAATTTTGTTTATTTCGTTGATTTTCCTGTTGCACTGAATCATTTTAAGATAATGAAGTTTGTGGCTGCTAGATTAATTCTGTTTATGATTTTATTGTAACTCCCAAATAATGAGAAAAATCTATTAGAACTGGTAGAAGACGTTTTTTGACGATATAGCTTGATATCTGGTACTCACATTATATTTCCTAATTTATTTCAGGTTTCATTTTTACTGTAATCAAAAACAATGCTGTGTGTTCTCGTACCATTTGAACATCTTACACATTTTTAAAGTTGTAAATTGCCTTATGTATACTGGATTTATAGGCGCACATGTCTTTTAAGTTTTTATTCTATCTTGGTAATTGTATAAAAACTTGGAGAGTTTGATGCCTGCCTTGAGATTTAAATTGTAATCTTATGAGAGGTCTTTTAAAAATTTACTTTAGATGCCTAGTACCCTTCTGTATAAATGATAAGGTTTTTATGTATTTATTTTAAAGAATTGTTGTCTTAAAGGATAAGCTTTATATATTTTATTATGAAGAATTGTTATCTTATATATTTTTTGATATTACTCTATGTTTTAGCCTCTTTTATCAGAAGGGTCTAGAATTCTTGAGGATAATTTAGACCAGAAGTTTTTTTTTTTTTTAATATCAGATTTTTATATGGAAGCAGTAGCAGAATTTATTGAGAAACTCTTAGCCAAGGTTTACAAGTCGTAACAAGTATATGATTTTTGAACACCATTGTTTATTGTTTTAAAATGTATTATTAGAAATTATGGTACTCTATTTGAAAGTGCATTGTGAATCTGCTGTTACACTCATAGAAAATCTCATTTTTGAGTAAAAAAACTTTCACTAGTTCTGATATATATATATACATATATACATATGT
>NW_025387184.1:0-6788 GCF_016433145.1 Gracilinanus agilis
GTATTTAATCACTGTTACTTTTGCTTTTCTCAGATCTTATGACATTATAGAATTAAAAAATTGATTAACTGTCTCATGAATTGTAAAATACACTTAGCTTTCAAGTTTTAGTAGAGTTTTTTTAATTATATCATCATTAGGGTTGTATAGTGCCAATAAATTTTTTTTTTTAAACCCTTAACTTCTGTGTATTGACTTATAGGTGAAAGAGTGGTAAGGGTAGGCAATGGGGGTCAAGTGACTTGCCCAGGGTCACACAGCTGGGAAGTGTCTGAGACCAGATTTGAACCTAGGACCTCCCGTCTCTAGGTCTGGCTCTCAATCCACTGAGCTACCCAGCTGCCCCTGCCAATAAATTTTTAAAAACTTAAAATAGCAATCCTTTCTTAGGTGTTTTAGGAAAGTAAATATATTTTATTTTTTTATGGCATTGACTTTGAAGATTAAATTAAAGTTTAAATAATAACTCCATTTTTATGTGTTAAAATTTCTGGAATGCAATATTTACCTTTAAAAATAGAAATTTTCCTTGGAATGATTATTTTATTATCTAGTTAGAGTCTTTCATAGGCCAGTCTGAAATGACAGGGTGATCAGAAGTGGGAGAAAAATTTAATTCACATGTATAAAACTTTTAAGATTTATTATGTCTCACCTAACTGTATGTATTATGTCTTACCTAACTGTATCTTTGAAATATGTATTTCAAAGATGTCAACAAATATTTGTAGGCCTGATTGAGTGTATTTTAGACAAATAAAACTATCTTGCTTTTTGTTCTTTTTATTGTAGATTGCAGGATCTTTTCCAACAGGAAAAAGGGAGGAAGCGCCCCTCAGTTCCCCCAAGCCCTGGAAGAATGAGACAAGGAGAAGATAGTAAGGTAATGAAATTTGACTTTGTGTATTTAGTCTTTGACACATATATATATTCAGTATATATTACAATGGTAATGTATATTTAATAAAGAAGAATTAAGGAATTAGCTTTCCTTAAGTATTCTTAAGTATTAAGGAATATCTTTAAAATATTGATGTTGAAAAATGTCTGGCCCCATAATATATTGGACTGATTTTGTAGAGTTTTTATAGTAAATGAAGTTAGCCATTTCAAGGAATATTATCCAGACCACACTATTAACAAATCTATATTTTAATAAGACCATCTCTAATATAATTCTATTTTATTTTATGGAGATTGATGTTTTGTGGTTTGTTCTGTGAACATTGTTAAAATGAGCACTTGTTGGGGGCAGCTGGGTGGATCAGTGGGTTGAGAGCCAGGCCTGAAGACAGGAGGTCTTGGGTTCCAATTTGATCTCAGACACTTCTTAGCTGTGTGACCCTGGGCAAGTCACTTAACCCTCACTGCCTAGCCCTTATCATTCTTCTGCCTTGGAAACAATATATAGTGTTGATTTTAAGATGGAAGGTCAGGGTTTAAAAAAAAGAAGCACTTGTTCTCAGAGGGACCTGAGTAGGCCAGTGAATGCACATTAACTTATTAATATTTATAGCATCCTGCCTCGGACACTGCTGTGTGGCCTTGGACAAGTCACTTAGCTTCTCTCAGATCCAGTTTCCTCATCTGTAAAAGAGATAATAATTATATCTGCTTCACAGGTTGTTGTGAGAAGAATGTGAGATGGTAAAAAGCATTTCATTTTTATCCTTACAGCCACCTCAAGGTCAGGTATTCTTATTCTCTCTGTTTCATTGATGACGAATCTGATGCTTAGTTAAGGTCAGTTTTGTCATCACACAGGAAGTACTAGGGACAAAATGGACACCCAGTTCTTCCTCCTGCATTCAGTGGATTTTCAATATCCAGATTGACCGAAACCTTTTTAGGCATATTTGTAAAAAGTTGCAGCATTCCGTAATGGACTTCTGTACTAGCAGCAATGCAATGACCCAGGACAATTCTGAGGGATTTATGGTAAAGATGCTACCCACATTCAGAGGAAGGACTGCAGGAGAGGAAACATATAAGAAAAACAACTGCTTGAACGCATGGGTCGGGGTGGACATGATTGAGGGTGTGGACTCGAAACTACCACACCAATGCAACCACCAACAATTTGGAAATTGGTCTTGATCAAGGACACATGACAAAACCAGTGGAAATGTGCATCGGCCATGGGTGGGGGGAGAGGGGGGGGGTGAAGGGGGAAGTAGGAGCATGAATCATGTAACCATGTTAAAAACGAATATTAATAAATCTTTAAAAAAAAAGAATAAAAAAAAAGTTGCAGCATTCCAAGTGCAAGTGATTTTTGTTTATAGCATTTTTATTAGGGATCTTTTTCCTTTCTCCCTCCCTCCCTGCTTCCCTCTCCTTTCCTCCTTTTCCCTTATTTTCTGTCACTGAGGTTCACTGTTCACTGACTTACTTAGGGCTACCCAACTAGGAAGTATCTGAGTTCTGATTTGAACCCAGGACCTCCTTTCCACAGGCCTGGCTCTCAAACCAATGAGCCACCCAGCTGCCCCTTTAGAGATATTTCTATAGGGATTTGGATCAGTGCTCTTGGGTGTTAGGTTCGAATTCTTTATTTCCTTAAACTTTGGAGTATAGTGCTTACTGTATTATTGTTTACATAATAGTATGCTATAGACATGCAGAGGAATAAGTAGAAATGTACATGGTCCATACAGTGTTATTTAGAATGCCTTGAAGTCATAAATGACTTAGCAGAATGATATTGGATAAGTTTGCTGTCTTTCTGGCCCCATGTTATGGAGATAATGCTTTTGGGTCAATTTAATATATAATTGAGACAGAAAACATAACCTTCAGCCTAGCCATAAGAAATTTAATTTGAAGATTCATTGAGAATCATAAGCAGTAAAGTGGGGCCATTGAGATTAAGTGACTTGCCCGGGGTCACACAGCTAGGAAGTGTCTGAGACCAAATTTGAATCCAGGACCTCCTGTTTTCAGGCCTGGCCTCTCCATCCATTGAGACGGACTTAATATATAATTCTCATCAAATAATTTGTAAAAAATACAGAGTATTGATAATTTCACACTCCTGCTTGTGGTCCTTAGGAAACAGAAGATCTTCATAGCCATTGTGGCTAAAGATTGTGGAAAGTGATTGTGGGATGGGATGAATAAATTATAAAGAGCTGTTAGATATGTGTGGTAGATCTTGAATATTCCTCTTAAGAATAAGTATTCTACTTCTCTACAGATAAGTGCAATGGATGCATCTCCACGCAATGTTTCTCCTGGTCTTCAGAATGGAGAAAAAGGTTTGTCTTTTAACCAAAAGGGCTTATCTTACCTTCCTCATTTAATTCTTAGAAAACAAGGGCTTTTAAAATAGTCATTATAATTCTTATCTTCATTTCTAGAGCATTCATTACACTATTAGATTTGAAGAATCATATATTAGGTGCACGTAGATTTAAACTATACAAATAGGGAATCAGAGGAGTAAACTGCAATTTATTTAACTTCTAGTTAGAGAGCAGACTCAGGTTTCAATGTAAACTGCAAATTTGGTTCATTTTTTTGGTGTCTAAAATTTTTACTAGCTTTAATTAAGCTTTTGAAATTGTATTATTTAGAAGTCTTTTTTTCAAAGAAAATATCTGGTTTTAGAGCAGTATTTCTTAGCTATGATTAAGCGAGATTTTTATAAAAGGTCTTTTGAGGTGTTTTTTTTTGGCAGAAAATAATCATTTTTGTATTATTTATTGCATTGTTATAGTAAAGGAAGTTGCATTCTGGAAGGCAGTGAGACAGCATTCAAGAAGCACATTAGATTAGGAATTAAGATTGTATTTGAAGCTTTGTAATGAATGAACTATGATCTTCAGTGAGTTAATTAAAAATGGAAGCTCAGATTATCAGTAAAATCTATAAATGGTATTTTTTGCTTTTAGTTTAAAATCTCCTTAGATTCAAAGAAACTTGTTTTCCATTTAAAAACACCAGATAAAAATAGGATCATTAGGGATCTAGAACCCAGACACCATCACCAATAATAAAAATTGAGATATTGAAAAAACTTGTCAAAATTTGTTTTTACTCTTCTTCAGAGGATCGATTCTTAACAACCTTATCAAGTCAGAGTTCCACAAACTCCACACATCTCCAGCTGCCTACTCCTCCTGAAGTCCTGTCTGAGCAGCTGATGGGAGGGGCTTCTGAAGCAGATACCACTAGTAGCTCAGAAGGTAGAGTTAAATAATTTTGTATGATACACCATTGCCTTATCCTTTTTTTCTTTCTCAAATTATGGATTATTTCAAACTATACCATTCAACTTTATTTATTGATATACACAACATAGAAAACAATTTAGGAAGAAATCCAAGATTGGGATTGTACATTGCATATGTGTCTATAGAATATTAGATATACATGGAGTATTCTTCTTCATTTCAGATGTATTTGATGGACATTTGTTGGGTTCTACAGATAACCAAGTGAAGGAAAAATCAACAATGAAGGCAATATTTGCAAATTTGCTTCCAGGAAATAGCTACAATCCTATCCCTTTTCCTTTGTGAGTATTACTCCAATTCAAGTTCCTTATGATAAGGATTTATTTGATTATTCTATGATTAATTTTATTTTAAAATATTCATATCCTTTCCCCAGAAGTATACTCTTATATAGTATATTTAATTTAGATTGACATAGATCTGATTGATTGTGTTAGTTTGTGATAAAAGAACACTTATTCATTCCCATGATATAGTTTTATTATTTGTACAATGTTCTTGTTGGAGTTGGCTAGTTGGGCTGGTTTATACTTATTTCTTTGGATGATTCGTTCTGAAAAACTTGAAAACTTTTTTTTCAGTACATGGATAAATGAACCGAAAAATATTTACTTGATAATTGTTATTTTTTAAATACAAAATACTGTATTACCATGTAAAATACATTTGTATTTTCTATAAGAATTATTAGTGTGGTTTAGAATTGAGTATATGTGATGAAATGTATATAAATGGAATTTATTTTTTGGTGGTGAATTATCACTTAGATACAACAAGTAGTAATATTTAACTCATTCCACCTAACTGACTGTTCTAGGTCCTAGAGATACCAAAGGAAAAAGCTGTAACTTCTTCCTTTAAGGAACTAAGATAGGTATTTTTACTTTGGGTAATGTGTATTTTAAGAATTGAGAAAACAGTGGCAAAAAAGGTGATTATTAATAAATCTTATAAAATATACTACTTGGAGTTATTGGTTATTAGTTTAAATTATACAATACAGTTTTTTTTTTTAACCCTTACCTTCCATCTTGGAGTCAATACTGTGTATTGGCTCCAAGGCAGAAGAGTGGTAAGGGTAGGCAATGGGGGTCAAGTGACTTGCCCAGGGTCACACAGCTGGGAAGTGTCTGAGGTCAGATTTGAACCTAGGACCTCCCATCTCTAGGGTTGGCTCTCAATCCACTGAGCTACCCAGCTGCCCCCGTGCAGTACAGTTTTTGAAGTTGGGTTGTTCGGGACCTATGATTTCATTGTTCTAGGAAGTCCTCCTGATAAAGAAACTTCCTCTCCCAGTGTAGATCAGCAGCTGTCCAGCAGCTAAGAGTCTTAGAGAGTTGCCTTAGGCAGTAAGAGGTTAAGTGACTGGCTCATACAGGCAATAGGTATCAAAGGCTATATTTGAATCCAAGTCTCTGACTCCAAGGCTACACAGCCTTTATTGACGCTATAGCTGCTTCTGCTTAAAATGCTGATTACCTAGGTATTGCATATGTACTTTAAGTGTTGTACTTCATATATGAATATGAGGCTGCTGATACCGTTAATGGAAGTATCCTTCATTGCAACACTTGTTTTCCCTGAGCCATTTGTACTTTTACCTAGTCTCTGCCTTTGTACAATTGCTGGCCTAGATAAAGACTTTAATATTGACAGTCTAACAAAGTGTTATTTGTGTGAAACTAGGCAAATACTGTCTTTATTATTGTTCCTCCATTATTTTTACCATATTTTTCTGTTTAGTGATCCAGATAAACACTATTTAATGTATGAACACGAACGTGTACCCATTGCAGTCTGTGAGAAGGAACCCAGCTCGATTATTGCTTTTGCTCTCAGGTATTTGATTTTTCAGGTATTATTCTTAAAATCATTCACTTTTACTTAAAACAGTAGTTCTTACCTTGAAGTCTGTGAACTTGTTTTTAAAAAATGTTTTGATAATAGTATTTCATTGTAATTGTTTCTATTTATAATCCTGTGTATTTTATACATTTAAAAACATTTTTTAGAAAGGGTCCATGACCCTCCAAAAGTTAAGAACCTCTGCCTTTAAAATCTAAAAGCAATATCATTAATTATAAATAAGTAAACTTAAGCTTTTTAGGATGTATTCATATAATTGAAATATATTTTTAAAAGTAATCTGACAATTGCTATCAATCCTCTAGATATGGAGTCTAAGATGATTTTTTAACCTATTGATGACTAACCAAGCTAATTAGAGATCCATCCCTCTCATACTTTGTATTATCTACTTCTTTTATCACCTTATTCCATAGATGCCCTCTGATAATGAGACATTTCAAAACCCCTTTCTTAAAGGTATAATATGTCATACAACTAATTGTTTTTCGATTTCCCCCATCCTGTGCTTTCCTAGCAACTTCACTTAGCAACTTGAGTTTTCTGGGTTAGAGAATATTTTGTTCCAAGATATGTCTCATTGGCAGTAAGTAGCCTTGGTATTTTCCTTTCTTTTAAAAAGATTAGCAATTTTTAATGCTTTTGAGACATTTTTTTGATTTTTCATTTATATATATATATTTA
>NW_025387185.1:0-5352 GCF_016433145.1 Gracilinanus agilis
CTGTCCCAGTTTGCTTGACAGCTAGGCAGTTAGCTTGGATAGCTAAGTGTGGGATTTAGCATCAGTAAGTCCATGAGTTAAAATCCCTCCTCAAACATTTACTAGATAGTATCATTTAATATCTCTATACCTTGTTAACAGTCTTTCATGTTCTGAATCGTTTTTTAAACCTTATCTTCCATCTTAGAATCAATACTGTTTATTGGTTCTAAGGCAGAAGACCAGTAAGGGCTAGGCAATGGGGGTTAAGTGACTTACCCAGGGTCACACAGCTAGGAAGTATCTGAGGCCAGATTCAAACCTAGGACCTCCTGTCTCTAGACCTGGATCTCAATCCACTGAGTCACCTAGCTGCCTCCATTCTAAATCTTTCTAAATGTATTATTTAATTTATATTTCCAATAATAATTACACAAGACTGCTAAAATTAATACACACAATTCATAACATAATAGCTTAGAATTCAAACATAAACCTTAGAATCCCCTTGATTACCAGGCTAAAAAGTTTATAGGAAATAAAGTTAGTATGTCATGATTAGTCTCCTTCTTCATGAAAACCGAGTCATTCATGAATAATCACTGTAATAAAATATTCTGGGATTTTTCTAGGAAATGCATTCAAGGCTAGCCTATAGCTTGAAGATTCCATTTTTTTTTAAAAAATTGGGGCATGTGCTCTTCTCTAGTTCTCTGGTACCTTTTCTAATTCTCTAAAGTCTTTCAAGGATCCCTGGCAATGACATAGCAAACACAACTACCAGGACTTTCAGTAACAGAAAATATAGTTTGTTTGAGCCAGGTTACAAGAATCCATCATATGCAGCTTGGTCTTTTTATTATTATCATTATCTCCTTATTTATCTTAGATAGCAACTTTCATTTTTCTTCTGTCATTTTCAGTCCAAAGGTCACTCACTTTGTCAGAGAAAAAAGTACTGTGAAAAAAATTGAGGTGCTAAGGGGAAAAAACCCTGGAAGAACCCAGTAATTTGTTTTGTATATCCTTTGAAGTTACCAATTTTTCTTGTTCAGTAATCAACAATGGGGAATTTTCAGTATGTCAGTGAAAGCCATTCAATGACATTTATAAAGTGCCTTTTTGTGGCAGGCACAGTGCATTAGCACAGTTGAGGATACAATGAAAGGCACAAGACAATCCCTGCTCTTGAGGAACTCAAAATCTAATGGGAGAGACAACATGAAAAAGGTTACATTCAAGCAAGCTGCATACAAGGTAAAAAGGAAATAATCAACAGAGGGAAGACACTATAATTAAGAGATTGGGAAAAGGCTTCCTACAGAAGATGGGATTCAAGTGGGAGAGAAAGGAAGTCAAAGAAGCCAGAAGATAGAGACAAGTAAGGAGAGTGTGCTAGGCAGGGGGCTATGAAAATTCCTGAAGTCAGAGAGTAAAGTGTCTTAATCAAGAAACAGCAGAGGATAGAGTACAGACTACATTAGGGAATGGATGATATAAGAAAACTAAAAAGATGAGGAGGACTAGTTTATGAAAGACTTTGAATTGAAACAGATGATTTTATATTTGATAACAGAGAGTAAGCTCTTAAGTTATAAATGATGGGAATCTGATTACATTGTCAAAAGGAAGCAGAAAGACATTGCATATAAATGCTCTAAAGAATGTCCCTATAGGTAAATTCATAAATGTTACACAAAATTACACATGTTTGTTTTTGTCTCTCTCAATATGCTACACAACTAGGTAACCCCTTACCTCACATCAGAGCTGAATAATCAAAAGTCTTTCTATGTCCACAGTGAGATATTTTGGTTTTACAAATAAATTTTGCTTTGTAATATGTCTAGATCTGACATTCTATTTCTCAAGATGCCATATTAAAAAGATGCAGTATAACATAGAACAAACATGCAGCCCACTGTCCAAATGCAGCCCAAACACTACATAATGACAATATAAATAAAAATATAAAACACCACAGATAGTGTTAATATGTGCATTTCCAAGTCAATAGTTGGCTGTAAGGATTCTTATGTATAATTTAGTGGCTTCCACTTTTTTTGAGTTTGACACCACTGGTTTGGAGAGTATTCAGGGAGGGTTCAAGTCTTGCTTTCTGAAACATACAGATTGTGTGGCCATGGGAAAATCATCCAGCCTCAGTAACTCAGTCAGTTCCCTAAGACTACAAATTATAGAGATAATACTAATATCAACAGAGTGAATTAATTAGGATTCTCTTTGCCAGTGAAATTGCAAGTCAAGGCAAAAATAAAAAAAAAAGAAAATTTGCTTCAGAAGGCTGTTGTGAGTGTCAAATAAGAAAATAATAAGAAAATGTATGCAAAGTAGCTTGCAAGTCCTATGTGCTATGGAAATGTCATTTATTGTTATAAATATAATTTATTGTAATTATAATTTCTTTTTTCTTACAACTTGAGGTATAACCTCATGATATTTTTACTGAAGAAAAAACTTCCTACAATCTCAAAATGCTTTCTTTCTTTGATATCCCAGATGAAAATTCTGGATTTTGCGGGGTTATATTAGATTATAATTTCTTTGGGGAGATGACCCTTTAAGTTGTACTTACTTTATCTTTTTGGAGCATTCTTTGTCATTATTCTTGGGGACCTTTGTGAGGGTAAGTTGTTGGTTTCCTGAAATAAGTAACTCAAAATGAGCTGGGTCTTTATGATTGGTTTCTAAATCAGAAATATTTGAATATAGTAAAAAAGTATATTCTTCCAAAAGTCAGAGGGAGAGGATTCTGGGAAGATGACAGCTTTGATTTCCATACCCTTCCACACAGAGATAAAAAATAAAGCACTTCAAGGGGAAAGAAAATCAAATCTAACAAGAGGACAGAGCTGGGGATCCTACTGCTGGACAGCTCAAGAGATAAGGCAAAAAAAGGCCCAAATTCTTGAACTGTTGTATTTGAGGGTAAGGAAGAAGGGGAATCCCAGGAATCCTCCCCCACGTGCTGTGCTGAGTCTCCAGCAGCTCCTGGAATCTCTGGAAGGTCAAACACACTAGTCCTGAGACAGGGCCTAGCTGGCGCTGGGTTCAGGTCATTAAATCCAGACACAGGGAGGTAGCTAGAGGAGAAATGCAGAGAGACAAATTAGACAGAGCAAAAACTCTCCATCTTTCCACCCCTCAACCCCCACTTCTCTTGAGGTTTTAGCCTCAGGGCACATCAAGCTGTACAGATCAACCTCACCCTAGCTTATCCCATCAATAAGACATATAAGAAGTCTTCAGAGCTCAGGGAAATTCCAACACTCCTCCCCCATAGACTACAGAAAAAGAACCTGCAAACTTCTGTTGCCAGCTGGGGAAGATCTTACATCAAGCTTATTAAAACCATCTACTTAACCTAATCTACAAGCAGAGCAGAGAAGGTACAGGAAGGAAAGAATGAAAAAATATGAGTAAACAACAGAAAAAGAAAAAAGAAATTACAATTGACAGCTTCTTTCCAGGAAGTGAAAAAAGAACAAATGGAAAAAGATCAAAGAACTCCAAGCAAAACCAAAGAAATTCCAGGGAATTGGACACAGACTTTGGAAGATCTCAAAATTCAATTAATTCAAGAACTTAAAATTCAATGAATTCGGTTCCGGGTTAAGATGGCAGCAGAGTAAGAAGCAGCTCTTAACCTCTCCTGACCAAAACACACAAAACTCCTCAAGGGGACATAAAAACAAGTCCAGACGAACCGAGGAACCCCACAAAAGGGCACAGCGTGGAAGGTACGTGGAATCGAGGCATTTCCATGCTATAAAGGGGTGAAACAGCTCTCACTAAATCCCGGGCTGAGCAACCAACCCACCCCCATCCCCTCCACACACAACATCTATAGTGCCGAAGCCAGCTAAAAAGAAATAGAGCAAGTTTGGGGCACCCATCGAGTCATTGGCAGCTCCGGGGCCTGTTCCTGAGAGCAGCAAATTTAGGACCCCAATAAGCCAAAGAACGCACGTGAAATCTGAGCGTGGGAGCAGAGAGTGGACACTGGGCGCAGAGCCCAGGCTGAGAGCACAGGCACAGGCGGAGGCGTGGGTGTAGGCAGACACAACCAGGAACTAAAGCTCTGAAAACCTGAGTGGAGAAGCAGTACAGACGGGTATACGACTGTGGAAGCAGCGCCCTGAGACTTGTAAAGGAACCTCCTGCAGAGGATCAAGCAAGGGGGTCTACCAGGGGGCTTGACCTTGGAAAAAACCAGAACTCAGACCTCAGGAGTAAATAGACCGTGGACAGACACTGAGCGCGAGGATAAACCTGAGAAGCTGCTGGGCTAATGATGGCTACCCAATCTCAGGAAGCTCAGAAGAGAAAGAATAACAACAAGAAAAAGAAGCCTTTAACACTCAACAACTTTTACACACAGAAAATCCAGACAACCGAGCAAACAGAGGAGGAGAACAAACAAGCATCCGGACTCTCCTCAAATAAGGAAAACTCCTCACAAGCTATGGAAGAGTTCAAAACTGAGATTTTGAGGAAAATGGAAGAGATCTGGAAAGAAAATAACTGTTTAAAAGGTAGAATCTTGCAACTGAACACCAGAAATGACCAGATTGAAAGGAATACCAGAAGATTATGGCCAAAAACCAGAAGATTATGGCCGAAAACCGAAAGATTATAGCCGAAAATCAATCCCTAAAGGCTAGAATTGAGCAAGTAGAAGCTAATGATCTCTCAAGACAACAAGAACAAATAAAACAAAGTCAAAAGACTGGAAAAATAGAAGGAAACATGAAATATCTCAATGAGAGAGTGACAGACCAAGAAAACTGGTCTAGAAGAGACAATTTGAGAATAATTGGTCTTCCAGAAAAAAACAGAAATTAATAGAAACCTGGACTCCGTACTAAAAGAAATTATTCAGCAAAATTGGCCTGAAGTCCTACAAAAAGAGGGCAATATAGACATTGAAAGGATTCATAGAACACCCACTACATTCGATCCAGATAAAAAATGGTTAGAAATATTATTGCCAAATTCAAAAGCTTTCAAGCAAAAGAAAAAATCTTACAAGAAGCCAGAAAGAGACAATTCAAATATCAAGGAGCACCAATCAGGATCACACAGGATCTGGCAGCCTCCACGCTAAAAGATCGCAAGGCTTGGAATACGATATTCAGAAAGGCAAGAGAGCGGGGCCTGCAACCACGGATCAACTACCCATCAAAATTGACTATATATTTCCAGGGGAAAGTATGGGCATTCAACAAAATTGAAGAATTCCAGGTATTTTCACAGAAAAGACCAGGGCTAAATGGAAAGTTTGATATCCAACCACAAAAATCGAGAGAAACATGAAAAGGTAAATAAAATACAGAGGGGAAAGAAAGAAAA
>NW_025387186.1:0-8650 GCF_016433145.1 Gracilinanus agilis
TATATTATTATATATTATTATATAAATTATATTAAGAATGTTAAATTCTTAATATAATTTAATTTATAGATTCAATTCAATAAATTTAATTTATAGATAATTTAATTTATAGATTCAATTCAAGAAGTGTCTTGAAGAACCTAACATATGCCATGCATTATGCTAGGGGTGCTGGAGATACCAAACCAAAAATGAAACTCTGTCTGATAAAGGTTATGCTAGTGCTTCATTTAGAATATATGTTCACATACAAATTGCTTTATTTCAGTCAAAAAGAGAGTGGATTTGGAGGAAAAACTCTTGAGTTTGAATTCTAGCCTTGTCATTTCCCATCTATGTGTCAAGTCATATCACCTTCCTGGACCTCAATTTTCTCATATGTAAAATGAGGGAATCGGGCTAATAATTTATCTAGTGCTTACTGTGTGCCAAGCCCTGGGCTCAGTTATTGAAATAGAAAAAAAGGGGGGAATTCCTGCTCTCCAGGGGCTTACTTCTAATAGCCCTTTTGGTCTTAAATATTAGATTATTGTCCCATATTATTTTACAGATGAAGAAACCAAGATTCACCAAATCTAAGCAACTTGGAAGGCATTTTATAACCATCACTGTACATAAATAAGAATGAATGGTCAGACACTTCCCAGCTGTGTGACCCTGGGCAAGTCACTTGACCCCCATTGCCCACCCTTACCAATCTTCCACCTATAAGCCAATACACAGAAGTTAAGGGTTTAAAAAAAAATAAAAGAATGAATGGTCATCCTACTGCCTGTATGTATCTCAGAAAGTTGGGATCGAAGTGTTGCCTGCAGCTCTGCCATAGTTTTGTGTGAAGTCTTAAGCCCCTGAAACGTCCAATGGGGTTCAGGTTCCTGCCAAAGTGATGGTTTTCTTTCCAGCTAAGGGGACCGACTGACTTTCATAAAGGAGAATGAACATAGATGTTTATGAACGTCTTTTTCCTCCTTTCACTAAAAATTAATAGGACTAATTTTTCGATTCCGTCTATTAGATTTTATTGGCAGAATCCATCCAAGGTGGTCTTATATAAATATTCCCATGTTAACTTTCCTCCAGTTCCTGGTAGTGTTAAAAGCAATTTACAAATTATATTTTCTTTTTATAGTGTATATCCATCCTGTAGTCAAAAGGCTCCAGATTCCATTACAGACCCACCACAGTGTGACGTCTTTTTTTCTCCTCCAATATATTCCGTAATTCTTGTCCAAGGTGCTTTTAGGTTTGGAGAGTGCTTGTCCTGTAGGACATTATTTAAGCCTCATAACAGTGCTGTAAGGGAGGAGCTACAGTTTTAATTATCTTCATTTTACAAATGAAGAAACAGAGGCTATGAAGTCACCTCGTACATATGGTCCCATACAAAGTGTCAGAGATGGGATTTGAACCTGCGTTGGCCCTGCTCCAAGTCCAGCGAGCTAGCCGCCACATCTGGCTCTATCCATTATAAACTACAGGTTTTTTTTCCATCCAAGTGACTGCATCTCACAGAGACCAAAGCTAACAAGAAGGAATGAGATTTTATCCTGCGCCTCAAACTCGGATGCTTGCTGAAGTTATACCAGTTTTTTTATACCACTTTTGCCCTCTAGATTCTTGTCATTTGCAACTACTGGGAGATCTCAAGCTCAAGCTTCAATTAGTCATCAAAAAAAGCTGCCCATTCTGTGGCCATAGCCAAACCCAGGAGCAGAGAGAGGCCGAGCTCACCCAGTGCCACCAAACACCTATTATCTGGATAATTCAGATCAAAATAATTTGCTATTGAGAAATAAGGGCTTTTTGGGGGCCCAAATCATTAGACCGTGTCTTTGTAGCTTATTTGTCAACACAGCTTGAATTCTGTCTTCAGGCATTACACGCAGAGACACCACAGGCTCAAACAGAGATTAGTTTGGTAATGGCTAGGGAAGCCGAGTGGGGGGAAGAGTTTCCTATTTCATTTCCGCGCCCCCATTGTCGTCCCTTTTCCTCTCTGTCCAGCTCCTGCTCGACACAAGTTTCATTAGAAAAAGTTGATTGTCGCCTTAATCTCTGCTTTAAAATGAACTACTCTTCTTAATTGAGGGTGGCGGGAGTGGATTCATTTTTAATCAATAAAAGCTTATGTGGTTTGGTTCTCAGTGACACAGCCAGAAGAAGAAAGGACTAATTATTTTAATGGCAGTGTATTGAATGCCAGTCATCTCCTCATTATGGACAAATTTCTGATTGTATGGCCCATTTAGTCAGCTGCAGGTGCGTCACCACGTCATAGGGGCCAACCTAGATGAAAATGTCGCTTCTGTTTTGTGTAACCTTTACCAAAAGGAAAAAAAAAAAGGGGAAGTCTCTCTGATATTGCTTTAGTATTTCTTTTCTTCTCAGGCCAGAGGCTGTTTTTTCCTCTGTTTTATTTCATNAAACTCCCAAGGAAATGAACATGAGTTGTTACAAGATTTGGAAAAGGGGGGAAAAACAGATTTAGAAAAGAAAAGTTTGGAAAAGAAAAAAACAGATTTGGAAAGGAAGAAAAAAAACAGATTTGGAAAAGGAAAAAAAAAATTCAAATGTGTTTGCTGGTGGTGGTTTGGCGAAACCCAGTCCTGGGCAGGTTCATTATTGTGTCCCTCTTAGTATTCTAAATTTGCATTTTGTCCTGGGGGGCGGGGAGGGGGCCTTTTCTCAGACCTGCCTCTCCGGCTAGTTTATCTCTTGTCCTTGCTGGGACGGAGGAGAACCAGGATTCTGAGTCTCGTGTTTCTTTCTCTTTGGTCTGGCACACATATTAGCCGGACACAGATGGACAAGCCTGGACTATTAACTTATAGAATGGGTGCATTTGAGAGTGAGTGACACACTGGCCTCCCTTGCACACTGAGTCCTCCAAAGGATTCATTGTGGAAGACTAGGCCGGTGGGGGGGGGGGGGCTGGAGGGAGAGATCAGCTGTGTGGTGGGCTTTAAAAACAACCCCAACAAGTCGGGAAGAACTTTTCTCCAAGCAGCAGGAAGTACTCACTGAATCAGCACTGGCCCATTGTGTGGAGGGGCTCGCAGATTTTTAATTAAGCTCTGAATGCCCACAGTTCTCCATTCCCCAGGAAAATGTAAAAGTTGTCATGTGTAAAAGAGGAAAAAGAGGAGTTGGCTTAGAGGGCTAGTGAAAGAAACAGGACGAGATGCCTGAAATGTTATGATCAGAAACACTGCCGTGCAGGACACCTCATGGGTTTTTTTCCCCTTTTCTCTTTGGAAGAACAGAAAAAAAAAGAAAAAAGAAAAAAAAAAAGGCTTACCCTAGGCCGCTCTGAGAATAGTGAAAGGGATGGCCAGGGCATAATGAGAGCGTGTAAAAGCCTGTTCCTAAATCAGAAACGAATAGGCACGCTGGCCAAAACCTCATTTACTACTCCTTAGTCTGTTGCCCTAGAGACAGACCTAACATATTGACTTTGGCAGTCCTGGTCCTAGGCGGCCACGGCTGCAGTTCTGGAAATTTAAAAAAAAAAAAAATGAAATTGTGCCCTTTTGGGGGTTTGTTTTCAGCATTTACTGTGATCCGTTTGGGCAGTGTTTATGTCTGTTGTTGGGAAGAAATGGACAAAAGTCATCATTCTTCCTAAAAAAATACAGGGGGGGGGGGGAGGAAGAGACAAAAAATGTGTTTTATTTTATGATAAAAAAAAAAAAAGATCTAGGAGAGGACTATAGAAATAAAAACACAACTTCATGAAAAGCAAAAAAGTTTTAAAAAAGAATAATTTATATTTCAGCCATGATTTGATGCATTTTGTGTGGAGAAGAGAAAATGTTGATCTGGGGTGTGCTTAAGACATTTTTAAAATTTCTGGGAATTCTGGGATGAGGGCATTGGACTGGATTATATTTCTAAGGTTTCCATATTTTATGTTTTTTTTTTCCCAATACTTCAAGGACCTATGATTCTGTGAGTTGGACCCCAACTACTGTCACAGTAAGCCATTGTGATTAAAATGAACTGCTTACTTAGGCTGGTCCTCAGATAACAGATTCACAGCCCATTCCTGAGCCCATATTCAAATCTCTGTCACTTGGCAAGATTGACTTAGTTTACAAGGTACCAGCGTGTCCCCTCCTCTAAGGCCCCCTAAGGAATAAGCAGGCTTCTAGGATTGATTGCAAGGCAGAGTAGATGGAGTTCCTGACTTGGATCCACAAAAACTGGCTTCAAATGTTGCTTTCAGACATTTACTAGTTATGTGACCTTAAACAAGTCACTCTCTCCCCAGCCTCAGTTTCTCTTTTTTCAAAATGAGGTGAATAATAGCACCTACCTCACAGGGTTTGTTGTAAGGATCAAATGAGTTAATATGTGTAAAATGTGATATAAATGTCAGTTGTTACAATTTTTCAATGATTTAAAAGAAGGAAATGATTTTCAGCTCACTTCCAGGAGCATCCTCCCTTGCTTCTGGTCCGTTTGAAGTTTTACTGCATTTTAAAAATTTCATTTAAAAAAGCAAACAGATACAAAAGCATCTAATAGCATCCTGGACCAGCCTCCAACACTCCACTTGGCTTGCTTATGGCAGAAACCTAGAAAACTCAACCTAAAAGGATCCTGGCTGAGCAAAAAGTTCCCATCTCTGTCCATTTCCTGTTGGCAGAATTTGGGGAGCAGTCATATCTTTAAACCATTTTATCCTTAAATCTTCTTTGATGGGATTAAGCAGCCTTACCTTTGTCAGGTATTAGAAGTTAATGCTGATGATTGAAGTGATTTTCAGACAATGGATATTGGGAGTATTGTTCCTTAGTGTGATTTCTGCCTTCTCAGTATAAAATTTTTTATACTTTACTTTTCATTAAAAGAGAAACTCTTTAAATCTAGATTTTTTTGGTCTGTCTTTCCCCACCAAAGGATCCTCTTTATCTCTTTGCTCATCTCTCCTCCAGACTCCTCACATATGAAGCCAATTGCCCGATGGTCTTAAGCTTCTTTGACCTGCCTTGAGTTTTTGTTCTTTTCCAAGCTCCATTTTTCCACTGTCCAGCTCTGGCCAATAGAGGCATAGGACTGGAGGCTGGGAAGTCTCCAGGTTGGCTTGACTTGACTAAAATATCCCATTTCTGACCTTACAGCTGGTGTCCAGCTTTCCATTATTCATAGAAAATATTTTATGTGTCTAAAGACCAAGGTACTGCGTTGACTTGCTCAACTGACATTGCAACAGAATGGCAGTGTAGATGTTGTTTTTTAAATAGATTGAATTATATTATTTAAATAGATTAAAAATCAGTTGTTCCTTTTTTGTTGTTGATATACTGATGGAGCACCTGAATTTCAAGCAGTACTCCAAAAGGATCGGGAATACCAGAAATTTGAAGATAGCTGTAGCTCAGGTATACTCAATTTAGAGAAAGCCCAGGACCTAAGTCAAGGTTTGATCTACTGCTGAAGCTACCCCAAATCTCTTACTCCTAATCCTTTAATGTCAGTGGATCATAATTTTTAAAAAAAAGTGACCCCTCTACCAGCCTCATCCGCCTGCTCCTTCTCCCCACCTATAAACTTGAGGATGAAAGCCAAAGGGTAAATTCACTGAAGAAAATCCTCATGGTTTTTCTCATCAATATGCTGTTTTTATAATTAAAACCATTTTCTTACATTTAGTCAGTGCGAATGTATATGATTTTAAAAGTCTATAAACTTGTTTCTATTTTAAAATAGGCTTGAGGACAAGTTTAAGTTCTTGACCCCCAAGCAAAAGTTCAAAAACATGACCCTTATTTAAAAATGAAAAAGTAAACAGATTTCCAGGAGAGAATACTTTCCTCCCCTTCAGTCAATTAGTCAGTCCACCAACCAACCTTTCCTAATCATCCACTGTGAGTCAGGCACTCTACTAGACACAGAATGCAGATTCAAAAGTGAGAAAGAATCTGCCCTTAAGGAATGTACAATCTCTATGAGTAGGAGCCACCATATTGAATTGCCCGGGATACTTGGGGAGTAGCTACCCTCATGGCCAAGGCAAGCGGAGCAACTCCCAAAGTTTGATGCAAGCTCTTTTGTGGATTATGTTGTTGGCTTTCCATGGTTGCATCTCCTGGTTGCTGCACTCCAACCTCAAGGACGGTCGGCTTTGCTTTCATCTTAAAAGAGCTCGTGGCCTGCTGTTCCCTCTGGAGATCATGACGTTTGTTTCTAGTTGCCAATTTGTGGTGTTTCGATCTGTTCTAGTGGGCTGTATAATTAACAGCTCAGTCACTCTTCACCTTTTTTAGAGCAAGGTTGTTTTTCCTGTAGGAGGAGGTTATTGTGAAATGAAAAACATCATGCACAAGTCATTAACTCTGATTTGGAGTTGGGGGGGGGGCTAGTTTCAGTCTCAGCCCTGCTAGTTAGTCAGAAACCTAAGGAGTTCTTCCCCAATCTGGGCCTCAGTTTCTTGAGACATCAGTAAAGGTTAGATCACCTTTTTTTTTTTATCTCAGGATCCCCTCTGGCAGGCTGGTGAAGTCTATGGATCTTCTCTCAGTAATAGTTTAAAATAATTGAAAGAAATGTTAAATTTCAGTTAGACTGGTGGAAATTACAAAGTAATATTCCTCCACCCCCCCCCCCATCCAAGTTCATGTTCCCCTTGAAATCTATCCTCACCCCTTGGGGGAACCTCAGATTAGGAACGCCTACTATATGATCTCAAGGGTCCTTTTTAGTCACTCTTAAGTCCTGTGAGATTCAAAGCTGTTATTTATACATACTGGTCCTTATAGCCTATTCTCTACACCATCTCGGCCATTGAATGGTTAAACAGTTTTCAGCTTTAAAGCAATCCTACTACCTTCCTGCGCCCCACCATGATTGTTGAGTGGTTAAAGAGTTTTGAGCTTTAGAACAATTTTATCCACTTAGGCACACACAAATGGCACACACACACACACACACACACACACACACACACACTCACAAAACACACCCCATCACCGCCATGATTGTTGAGTGGTTAAAGAGTTTTGAGCTTTAGAACAATTTTATCCACTTAGGCACACACAAATGGCACACACACACATACCACCCTATCACCGCCATGATTGTTGAGTGGTTAAAGAATTTTGAACTTTAGAACAATCTTATTCACTTACTTAAACACACACATACACATATGCAAACACACACCACCACCACCACCGTGATTGTTGAGTGGTTAAAGAGTTTTGAGCATTAGAATAATTTTATCCACTTATGCACACACAAATGGGCACACACACACACACCACCCCATCACCACCGTGATTGTTGAGTGGTTAAAGAGTTCTGAGCTTTAGAACAAGCTTATTCACTTATGCACACACGTGAGATTTAGAAAGCCTGAGCTTATTATGTGCAGAACGTAATTAAAGACTAACTTTGCCCATTGGCTTTAATAAAAACAAGAACTGTAGAGCCTACTCACTGCAGTGGCCAAAGTTGAGTGGTCCCCAGTCCATCTTCCCAGATGTCTTCTATTTTATGCACATCCCTTTTGTTTCAACCTTCTCCTCATTAACCTCCCATTGCTTCCCTTCCTGGTGCTTGACCTCTGTGATATCAACTCTCTGGGGAGAAGGCACATGGCATATTCTGCTCCCAATATGCCTCTTCCATTCTATTGTGCTTATTAACAAAAGCTTTCATTTCGCAAAGAGATGGGAGAGATTCGCCTCCTTGACTTATGGGCAGAATCTTGGCGGACAGCAGGGATCTGCAACTAGTGGGGGGCCCAGAGCTTAGAACAGGCAGTACGTGAAATGGGAGGGCTGAAAGCCAAGCTTGTAGGGAAAGGACAAGGGGAGGAGTTGGGAAGAACGGCAGAGATGGATGATTATTACTTAAATGGACCAAATGTGCCCAGATCCACTCTGCTCCATAACGTGTATCCTGCTGGATTTTTTGCAGCGCTCTTAAGCAATCATTTTCAAGAATTCATGGAGGATTGATGTGATATCTAGAGACTGAGAAAAGTTGAGTGAATTAGAAGAAGGGTGGGGCAAGCCACCTGAAGAGGGATTATCTCTGAAATTATTTTCCTGCTGGTTTCTATAGTTAGACAGTTAGAAACAAATCAGGTAAAAGAGCAGTGGAGCTTTTGAGTCAGCAGTGCAGTGGTGCAGTGCTGGACCTGGGAGTTGGAAAGACTCATCTTCTTGAGTTCAAATCTGACCTCAGAAACTTACTAGCTGTGTGACCCTGGGCAAGTCACTTAACCCTGTTTGCCTCTGTTTCCTCATCTGTCAAATGAGCTGGAGAAGGATGTGGCAAATAACTCCAGGATCTTTGCTAAGAAACCCCAAATGGGGTCACAAAGAGTCAAGTATGATTGAAAAAACAACTGAATAGCAACAAAATCACATAAATAGGAATAGAGATAAATAGAACATATTCCAAGCTTTTCTGCCTATGGTTGGCCTCAAGCTAACTTGTCTGCCTACCAGGCTTCCATCCACTATACTATCATAATGCTTTTGTGTAAGATCTAGGGGCTTCATCAATGTTGGTCCGACTTGGTGAATTTGAATATATTAATTGTAATATGAATTTGACTATATATAACATATTATATTACATAATAATATAATATAGTCATATGATATGAATTTGACTATATATAACATAATACATAATA
>NW_025387187.1:0-9849 GCF_016433145.1 Gracilinanus agilis
GCGCGGGGGGGGGGGTTGAAGGGGAAAGGTGGAGCATGAATCATGTAACCATGTTAAAAATGAATATTAATAAATGTTAAAAAAAATAAAGAAAGGCAATGGACAAAATGGACAAATAAAGTGATCAGATTCATTTGAAATAGCCCAGTGCCTGGCATATAGTAGACACTTGATGAATGCTTATTGAATGACCAAGATGGGAGTTCTGCAGCAGTGTGAATGATAAGTATATTTTGGATGGCAAAAGGAGCAAAGGGAAGCATGGAAATTGGGGGTAGGGATGGATATGAGCAAAGAGATCAAAACATTTGCACAGGGCAAAGAGGAGAGGTAGATGGAAAAAGAGCGATTTTGCACAGGTAATTGGGGGAGCCAACGTAAGTTCTTAAGCAGGGAATGATTTGATAAAAATGGTATTGTGAGGAGATTTTCTAGTATTGTTTGCAGAAAGGATGCTGTTGTTGAATTAGTACCAAGCTAGGAACTTTACACACCTTAACTGCCAGCTCCTATTACTTAGTACCCACTATCATAATTATAACTGGCATTTATATAGGACTTTAAAGTTTGCAAATCTCTTTACATGCACTATTTATTTCATGGAATCTCATAACCATCCTGTAACATTAGTACCAAAGGTATTGTTATCTCTCTTTCACAAATGAGGAAACTGAATCACAGAGTTTGAATGATTTTCTTATGGTCACAGAGATAATGGGTATCAAGAGTGAGGTTCCAACCCCCAAGTCTTTCTGACTCTGAGCCCAGTACTCTAGTCATTCTACCACTGCATTTAGAGATAATTCAGTTCAATATCCTCATTTATTATTTGGTAAGCCTGAAACAAAGAAAAACTGTGTCTTGACAAAGAACATTCAGAGACCTTCCTCTCAGTGACCATTCTAATACAATGTGCTCTAAGAGAATAAAAGTAATTTTAACATGTTCGTAGGGTTAGAATAGGATGAGAAGTCAGATATATCTTCTACACAGCAAGGAGATAATAATTAACAATGAAAATAATAACATTAAATAATTCATATTTCTATAGAGCTTTAAGATTTGGAAAGTACCTTACATATATTTTTCAATTTAATTCAAAGGAAGGGGTTGATAATAATACCTAGCATTTATATGGAGCTTCAGGATTTATAATAAATTATCTTACTTGATCCTTATAATAACCCTGAGAGATGGGTGCTTTATTCCCATTTTACTGATGAGAAAACTGAGGCTTAAGTTAAATAACTTGTCTAGGGACCCACTGTTAGTGGGTATCTTGAATTTTAGTCTTCTTCACCGAAAGCCCATCACTTTCTGCATTGTCACATCACTAAGCTGTCTCTAAAGGAAGGCATTTGTAGAATATATATTTGAAGGAGTTAAGCAAAAATTGAGTACTCTCCCTCTTATTTATAGATCTGTAATTATTTTATTGTTCTTTCATTTTGTTTCTGTTTTGTGAATCTTTACGATCCATGATACTCCAAAGAACTAAAAACAGAGGAAATGCCCATTAATTGGGGCATGACTGAACTAAATGAGGTATATGAATGTAGTGGAGTATAATTGTACTGTATGAAATGAGGAGAGAGGGCAGTTTTAGAGAAACCTGAGAAGAATTACACCAGCTGATGCAGATTGAAGTCAAGAGAATCAGGAGATTAATACAATCACAACAACATTTTAAAAACAAATGACTTTCCCTGATTAATGCAAGGATTTACCAGATCACAGAGGACCAATGGTGAAGACCAGTAGAGAGGTCTGTAGGTACTCAAAATTTTGGACATGACCAATGTAGGAATTTGTTTTTGCTTGACTGTGCATAATTATGATGCAGCTAGTTGGCACAGTAGATAGTGATGAGCCTGAAATCAAGAAGACTCACCTTCCTGAGTTCCAATCTAGCCTCAGACATTTGCTACGGCTATGACCCTAGGCCAGTGATGGGCAAACTATGGCCGGGCTAGAAGGGGGGGACCCTGAAATGTTCTATCCGCCCATTCAATAGTATTCCTAATCTAATGAATACAATGAGTAGGATACAATACAATGAAACTTCAAAAGAGTTGCCTTAGAAAGAAACAGATTGACAGATGAGCATTTCCTTTCCTTTGGTCCCCTCTTTAAAAAGTTTGCCCATCACTGCCCTAGGCAAATCACTTCACCTTATTTGCCTTATTTTCTTCATCTGTAAAATGGAGAAGAAATTATAAAAATGGTAAATCACCCCAATATCTTTGCTAAGAAAACAACTAATGGGATTATGAACTGGATACAACTGAAAAATAATGTGCATAATTGTTATAAAGTTCTAATTTTTCTTTCTTCCTTTTTTTTTTTCGTTGACTGGGGAGAGGAAGTTAGAAAATGAAGAAAAATGGAAAAACATTTAATTTAAAAGACAGATCTTTGAAATCTTGGCAGTTCTTGAGCCTGGTTTGTGGTACCTTCTTTCATCCCAGCCTCTACCCCTTCCCAACATATCAGTTACAAAAGGAGGTTCAGATTCTGACTCAGACAACACCCCTCCAAGCAGTTAGACTTGAACCAACCAGTAATGAGAGTAGAGATTGTAGATTGCATAGTAGAGAAAGCATTGTGATTATAGTCAAGAGTTATGACCTCATATTCCCCCTCCAGTACTTAGAGCAAGTCAAGGTAACTTCTTTGAGCCTGTTTATAAAAAAGGAATGACAGTTTTTGCACCATGACCCTTCCACACTTTGCAAAACTTATAGCTCTGTATCTCAGTCATTACTGGCGTTTATGTCATTGGTAACGGGAAGGAACAAGATCCAGCTAGGGAGTCAAGAAGAACTGGTTTCAAGTCCTAGGTTTGGCAAATCCTGGCTGTGTGATACTAAGCAAATTGCTTAACTTTTCAATGCCTCAGGCAACTTTCTAAGGCTCTGGCACAGATTTGTTACTGATCTACTTTGGTTGAAAAAATTTCTTCATCTGGAGTTCCCTACATTGCTGATAATACAAATCTGGAAAAATTATGTCAGTAATCAGTAATCACTGGTATACAAACATATAATCTAGATGTCCAGCTCAGGCAGAAACAGAATCCCGTAGACAATATATTGACTTACACATTTTCTATGTTGGATTCTATTTTTATTTATTTTATGAATTATTTGCTAATTACATTTTAATCACGTTGTTCAACACCTCCAATCTAGAGCATTCTGCTAGGGATACTTTTAGGAACCAAAAAGATTTATTTCCATTTTGGAATGTGCAAAACAGCACAAGAAATGAGGGTAGGACTGGACAATCTCTAAGGTCGCTTCCTACTCTAATATTCTCACACTCTAGGTAAGTCTATAAGGATGCTTTGGGACCTTGAGCAGTATGTCTTTTATGGAAATTAATATTTCTTATAATAGGCCATAGGTTCAGATTGCCTGACTGCCTTTTTCCTGTAAGAGCCAAGACCCACATTGTGATTTAATTAGTCAATCATTGTAAATGGGTGGTCCTAAAAGAAGGTCTCTGGAAAGACACTTTCAGTAACATATTTTCCCCCATTGATTCTGCATTGTTAAGCTTGCATGAGGATAAAAAGTCAAAAGGAAGAGGGATTTGCTGAAACCTTATCTTTTTTCGAGCCATAAAAGCAGATTTACAGTAGTAAAATCCTGGAGATGTGGAATGCCAGCATGGTTTTAAATTGCTCACGTCCTCACAAGTTATTTGGCATTTCAGGAAAATAGATTCAGACAGCAATAGGGAACACATTATGCAACTTTATCTGGCGTGAGAACAATTAGATTTATTGATTACAATTCTTATAAAATAACCCTTCCCATGGATGTGTGACTCTTTCTATGGGACATACCTGATTGAACTTATGGACTATTAGCAAAGGAATAAACTGGCTGTAGCCCATTAAAGCATTTACAGGGTATACTGAGCAGTGCTAAAATGAAGGAGGCCATAAATTTTGTATCAGGGAGCTCTTCAAACAGGCTTTCATTCACCTTCCTTGCAAACGGCGTGCATCTTAATTGTTGGCTGTTAGCACAATCTTACTCTTTGTGAACACAACCATCACAAGCAAACCCCAAAGCGATTGGCAAGGCTGAACGTTTTTGAGCATGATTGCCACTGCTTTCAGATTAGGTAAACTGCGAGGAACCAGAAAGGATGGCTTTCAAGCTAAAGAAAAAAGATGGCATGTTTGCCAAATGAGTGGTTTTGCAAACTGAAATGTGTTATTCAAATGCCAAGAAATCTCAGTAGTAAAGGAGCGTCATGGAATTCAGAATTGGACAGGAAGTTAAAGACCATCTAGTCCAATTCCCACATTTTACAGAGAAGGAAACTGACGCTTACTGAGGCAAAAAATGACACCCAAGATTCTATAAACAATAAGTGACTCAGTCAAAATCTGAGCCCAGAATTCTCAGACTCTCTGAGATCTTTATTCTGGGTAATGTAGTATTCAACCTTTGCCTGAGGTACTAGAGACAAGTGGAAAATCAACCTTTTTTCTTTTTTTTTTTTTTTTGTGGGGGGGCGGGAAGAGGGTAGCCATGTAATTCAACATTTGGTAACCTGCAGTAAATAAAGATTTCAATTATTTTGACACTCAGAGATCTTAGGGAGGCAGCATGGCAAGGTATGTAGAGATTCACCTTTGTTATCAGGAAGTCCTGAATTCAAGCCCTACCTAAAGGGCAAGACATTTCCCCTGTGTCCCCTGGACTACTTTCTAAGAAACTGGATTGCTGATTAGATACGAATGTACTTTAGTAAAGGGAGTTTTCTACTCAAATGAAATCACAGACATAATTTAAAGAAAATTAGAGTTCAGCTAAGACTACAGAAGTCTTCTGGTTCTTCAGGTTAATTTTTTAGGGTTTATCTTCCACAGAGAGGTGAATAAATTAGAATAGACTATAAAGCTAGGAAAAGAAGTGAGAAGGTTGGGAAGTCACCTACCAGATGACATGAAATATGTAGGAAAGATATATATTCTAAATACATTTAAAAACATGCTTAAAAAACTTTTAATATTTCAGGGATCTATGATTTAGTCAGGGCAGGGGTTTGGATACTCCCTTCAAAATTAACTCAACTGTTGTCAAGAAATGCTAATAGATATTCTAAATTAATTAATTAAATAAAATTTTCCAAATTAAAAAAAAGGAGAGATGCTAATAGCTAATGAGGGACAGATTGAGGTAATGAGCATCTGTACACCAAGCTAGGATGGTATTTGAATGGGAGACACACAACATGTCTCTGGGCTCAGTTCGAATCTTTTCCATCTTCTAAGGACTTGTCAGAGCTTATTATGTTCTGTAGATATTCTTCAAGATCCCAGGCTCTATCTTTAGAGGTGGAAGATATAAGGAAAGGAGGTATAGATAAATGCATTAAAGCTGTGAGAGCCAACAGTTTTCCTTGGTTCCTTAGGCTTATTTAAAGTGATTGGGAAGTAGTCATGGGGTTGTCGTTAATTGTCAATACCAGCCGGGGTATAAAATATGATATTTTATGGTTAGAGTAATTGAGTTGGCATTTGAGGAGATAGAACAACAGTAGCTTTACTTGAGTTGATTTGGTGGGGGAAGGATTTAGCTGCAATGGAGCGGAGTAGTCTGTGAGTTGGCATAATAAAAGCCAGTATGTTTAGGGTACTTATATAAATTGTGCTAAATGCTTTACAAATATTGTCTCATTTGATGCTCATGTAGGCACTGCCACCTAGGACACACTGAGTGGAGAAATTTGGGAGTTTTTTGGTATAGAAATTCTAAAGCCCTAATAGAAAACGAATGAGAGAGAGAAACTTGGGAAGACTTATATGGACTGTTGCAGGGTGAAGTGAGCAGAATGAAGATAATATCTCCCAGGGTTGTTGAGAGAATCAAATAAGATAATGATCATAAAGTTCTCTCCAGAGAACTTGGCGTATAGACCATTGCTCTATAAATGTTAATTGTCATTATTATGAATTAGCTGTGTCCTAAGGGAAAGGTGAAGTACTCAAGATGCACAATGTGATAGACATTTTAGGACCTGGCCAACATGGGAATTTGATTTCGCTTGACTGTGTTTATTTATTATAAGAGTTTTTCCTTTCCTTTTCTTTCCTAGTCATAGGGACTTCCAGCAGGAGATAGGAAATATAAATTTTGTTATTTGAAAAAAAAATAAAGAAACACTAGACTGGAGAGAATTTGATGCTTGTATGGAAGGAGTAGAGTGAGAAGAAGAAGCTCTGACCAGTTATTTATTGAGCCCTGATCTAAGAAGGGTCAAGATTAGGTATCTGAGATTCAGCATTCTCCCCTGCACCTCATGTGTGCCAACAATTAAGAGATGTGATGACAGACTCAGTAAAATTTGATCTTAACTGAATTCGGCATTTTCTGAAGTAGTCTGGAAAAGAACATGCCTGGGGGAATGCAAGTGGACCTAGAGAATGGGGAATTCATGACAGGTCCATTGTAACCCCCAAGCCATTGTGAGATATTAGAGGATTTTATTGGAAGGTGCAGATTTTTAATGCAAGAAAACCTTAGCTCTCCATGGCACATCGGTATTTATTTTGTGATTAGGTTCAAATACACATGTTAGAAGGAAGGTTCAAAGTCTTTAGAGAACAGCAACACATGGGAATTGCAATTTGGCAGTTTAATTGTCTAGTGTATACAGATCTCTTGTTCTGGTCCTGCTAGTAACCTAGAAGAGAGAAACTGCAGTGAGAGATCAAGTATAGAAATCAGCCTGAATGAAAGGACGGAGGGGAAAATGAACATATAGAAGCTCCAGGTTAGTGACTCATTCTCCAATCCAGTCTTGTGGAAAAAGAAAGGTTCAGGTGTCTTGTATTAGCTCTATTAGGATGAACAATAAGAAATCTGTACTTCTTTAATTTTTCAAAAGCTATTAAGAACTCATCAATGTACTTATTCCCGTTACTAAAAAAAAAAACCCCTTTCTTCACAAGTTAGTAGACTGTCTTTGAGATACTGCAGTCAAGAAAATGCAACCCCTGGCAGCTAAGCTTCTGATAGTCAACTTTTTTTTTCACTTTCTAAGTAGGTTGGCTCTTGGATGACAGATTCACAATCTGTCACTGAGTCCATTCAGGAAACCTCTGAAAGAGGAGACCTGTCAGAGCTTGCATTTCATTGGCATGGTGTACTAGAACCCAAGAGAAGAAGGCTTGAAGATCAGGAGGGATGCAATTCATCCAATAGAATGTGCCAGGATCCTTAGCTAAATATTGATTTGAGAATTCTCAAAATGGTGGGAGAAACAGGAAATGTCTAACTCTATGTAAAATGTAACCCAGGAAGGAAAACAAGATGAAATGTATAGAGTCTTTAGCATTTATTCTTCCTGAACAAACAAAAATAAGGAGCAGTGGGAGTCCTAAATAATACCCAAGCTACTATCAGCAACTCTTTGACTATTGTTATTCACTTTTCCCCCCTTAAAAAAACAAAACAATAAGATCATGCTATCATAGTTTGGCATTCAAGTCAAAGATGTTGAAATGAGTTATGGGTTTTCATTTTGGAGCTAAGAGATTGCGTGTCATTCTTTATCAGTCTTCCTTTAGCTTATTCAGTATGTCAGACAGTAGCTCACAACACTGTAGCCTTGAATCAGTACGCTGTCCTAGAAGAATAAATAGGAAGGAGCAAGCATGGCGTATGCAAAATTATGATGACGAACAAAGAAATCCTGGCCACTATGGTAGCCTTAGCAAAGGTTAGGTATTTTTTTTAAACATTTATTAATATTCATTTTTAACATGGTTACATGATTCATGCTCCTACTTTCCTCTTCGCCCCCCGCACTCCCCCCAACCATGGCCGACGCACATTTCCACTGGTTTTGTCATGTGCCCTTGATCAAAACCTATTTCCAAATTGTTGGTAGTTGCATTGGTGTGGTAGTTTCGAGTCCGCACCCTCAATCATGTCCACCCCGACCCATGCGTTCAAGCAGTTGTTTTTCTTATATGTTTCCTCTCCTGCAGTCCTTCCTCTGAATGTGGGTAGCATCTTTACCATAAATCCCTCAGAATTGTCCTGGGTCACTGTATTGCTGCTGGTACAGAGGTCCATTACATTCGATTTTACCACAGTATATCAGTCTCTGTGTACAGTGTTCTTCTGGCTCTGCTCCTTTCACTCTGCATCAGTTCCTGGAGGTCTCTCCAGTTCGCCTGGAACTTCTCCAGTTTATTATTCCTTTTAGCACAATAGTATTCCATCACCCGCATATACCACAGTTTGTTCAGCCATTCCCCAATTGAAAGGCATTCCCTCCTTTTCCAGTTTGTTGCCACCACAAAAAGTGCAGCTACAAATATTTTCATACAAGTCTGTTTATCTATGATCTCTTTGGGGTACAAACCCAGCAATGGTATGGCTAGATCAAAGGGTAGGCATTCTTTTATAGCCCTTTGAGCAAGATTCCAAATTTCCAGCCAGAATGGTTGGATCAGTTCACAGCTCCACCAGCAATGCATTAATGTCCCAATTTGGCCACATCCCCTCCAACATTCATTACTCTCCCCTTCTTTCATTTTAGCCAATCTGCTAGGTATCGGGTGATACCTCAGAGTTGTTTTGATTTGCATTTCTCTAATTATTAGAGATTTGGAACACTTTCTCATGTGCTTATTGATACTTTTGATTTCTTTACCTGAAAATTGCCTATTCATGTCTCTTGCCCATTTATCAATTGGGGAATGGCTTGATTTTTTATACAATTGCTTTAACTCCTTGAATATTTGAGTAATTAGACCCCTGTCAGAGTTTTTCGTTATAAAGATTTTTTCCCAATTTGTTGTTTCCCTTCTGATTTTCACTACATTGTTTTTGTTTGTACAAAAACTTTTTAGTTTAATATAATCAAAACCATTTAATTTACATTTTGTAATTTTCTCTAACTCTTGCTTGGTTTTAAAGTCTTTCCTTTCCCACAGATCTGACAAGTAAACTATTCTGTGTTCACTTAACTTGTTTATAGTTTCCCTCTTTCTATTCAAGTCATTCACCCATTCTGAATTTATCTTGGTGTAGGGTGTGAGATGTTGATCTAGGCCTAATCTCTCCAATATTGTTTTCCAAATCTCCCAGCAGTTTTTGACAAATAGTGGATTCACGTCCCAAAAGTTGGGACATTTTGTCAAAGACTTTTTCAGCATCTATTGAGATAATCATGTGATTTTTGTTTGTTAGACTGTTGATATGGACAATTATGTGGATGGTTTTCCTAATGTTGAACCAACCTTGCATTCCTGGTATAAATCCCACCTGATCATGGTGGATGATCTTCTTAATTACTTGCTGGAGTCTCTTTGCTAGTATTCTATTTAAGATTTTTGCATCTATGTTCATTAGGGAGATTGGTCTGTAGTTTTCTTTCTCTGTTTTTGATCTCCCTGGCTTTGGAATCAGTACCATATTTGTGTCATAAAATGAATTTGGTAGGACTCCTTCTTTGCTTATCATATCAAATAATTTGTATAGTATTGGGATTAGTTGCTCTTTGAATGTCTGATAGAATTCACTTGTGAATCCATCAGGCCCTGGCGATTTTTTTCTTAGGGAGTTCTTTGATGGCTTGTTCAATTTCTTTTTCTGATATGGGATTATTTAGGTATTCTATTTCTTCTGCTGTTAATCTAGGCAGTTTATATTTTTGTAAATATTCGTCCATATCTTCTAAATTGTTATATTTATTGCCATATAATTGGGCAAAATAGTTTTTAATGATTGCCTTAATCTCCCCTTCATTAGAGGTGAGGTCTCCCTTTTTCTCTTTGATACTATCAATTTGGTTTTCTTCTTTCCTTTTTTTTTT
>NW_025387188.1:0-3830 GCF_016433145.1 Gracilinanus agilis
TCCTTCCTTCCTTCCTTCCTTCCTTTCTTCCTTCCTTCCCTCCTTCCTTCCTTCCTTCTTTATCTTTCTTTCTTCCTTCATTTCTTTCTTTCTACCCATCTTCCTATCTGTCAATCTATATAGATAAATCACATATATAATATAGAATGTAACAGAGCCAGGATTTGAAGCCAGGTTCTCTTACTCAAGATCAAATACTCTTTCTACAATAGTATGGCATCTCTGAGATGTGTATTGTTCTGCAAAAACTTTGTAAAGAGAAAAAAATAGTAACAGTCCATGGAATTGACTTTCAAATACAAAATACACAATACAAAGGGAGATTTCCTGCTGACTCCTCCTCCAAAATCCAAGTATGAAAAGACTGAAGTGGAGCCACTTTATCACCTGAATTAAAGTTGGGAAAATAAAGAACAAAATTAGCTCAATGTATACTACTTATATACTACTGTAGAAAATCCTCTGGGCAATACAGCTAGTCCAAATTGTCTCCCTTCAAGCACCCCAAGAGGGAAAATTGCCTTTGATTCTACCTTCCCATTTAATTTTGCTTCCACCCTTTTCCCCATACATTGTTGCTATGTGGCATCTCCAACAGACAATCAGAAAAATTGGGACTTTTTTTCTCCTTTTTTCCCCTCTTCAGGGAGCCTGATGAAAGTATATTTTCTCTAGTGACTTTTCACTGCCCTGGGAAAACTTGAAAAAGCTTTTGGCAGCTTTCATCAAATCAGAAAAGTAGGGAATAGGTAGTGTGGGTTTCTGGAAATCATAACTGGGCTGGTTTGTTTATTTTCTTTAAGTTGTGTATGCATATATGCTGATGATAACTATTGGAAGGCTTGTTTCAAAATGGGTTTACTTCAAAGATTTCCCAGTACTTGGAAGATATTTCAAGGAGGTCAGATCCCTGTGGTATAATTCCTTTACAAGGAGGTCACATTACAAGGCATCCTGTTGCCTTTAAAAGTGGCACCATTGGGGAGGGATTGTTATTGCTTTGGATGAGTTACAGCTGAGATAGGGAGATTTAGAAGGGACAATTCATTAAAAAGGACTTCTCTTAAAATGCAATTTGGTTAAGGCTCCTCATTATCCATTCCAAATAGTCCCATGACACCCTCCTTTCATGTCACTATAGAAATCTCAACTTCTTTGATCTTCATCCATTAAGAGGCTGTTATAATTTTAAAAGACAAAGTTCCCAAACTTGCCCATAAGATGACTTCTTTTATAATTCTGATGACTATAGCAAATTAGTTATACTGTTTCTACCTTCACAATATCTCTCCTGTCCAACCTCTTCTCACAGAATTGCCACCATTGTTCAGGTCCTCCTCATTCCTCTTTTCAGTTGTTATCCCAACAACCTCCTAACTGGTCTTCCTACCTCTCCTCCCTCCCCATTCCTGTTCATCTTATATAGATAGGATTGACAATATAATTTTCCTTAAATGCAGATACAAACATACAGAGACTCCCCTACTTAATAAACTTCAGCAGCTCTGGATTACCACTATAATAAAATATTCACTCTTGTATGAATATTTCAACCTTTAAACGTTTAAAGCCTTCCATAACTTGGAGCCTCATTATTCCTCTCCATACTTTGCAATGGTTGTCCGCCATGCCTGGAACACATTTCTTCCTTACATCCATGGGGAGTAAGCTCACACCTCCAAAAGCTACTGCCAATGCCCTAGGGCAGTGCTAGGCAAACTGAAAGACTGTGATTGGTTCCTATAAAGTGGAGGAAGGGAAAGGAAGTGATGTGGGAAAAGGTCAATAAAAAGACCTGAACTTCCTGTTCAGGGCAGCTTCTCCTTTGGACTTCTTTGGGGGTGGCTTCTTGGGACTTGGCGTTGGTGAGCTGGACTGATGGAGGAAACTCTTTCCCCAGATCCTGCATTGGCTTGCTCAGTGAGCAGCTGGCCTTCCTTTCCTGGCTTCTGGAGACATTGGTTCTGGAGACATTGGTTCTGGAGAGGCTCTCCTTTCCTGGAGGAGGCTGCATTGGTGGTCTTCTGGCTGAAGGTTACAGAGCCCTGCTGGGGCTGAGCCAGACACTGAAGCAACATTTAGGGTGATAGGCTAGACACTTCTCTTTCCTCTTCTTACATTTTTCCACTTTCACTCTTTCCATCTCTTTGTAAATAAAGCTACTAAATGTCATTTTGACTTCAGCTATCATATTTTTTAAATCAGTGACCACAATATTACTTTAGGACTTTCAGATTAGCATAAAACCCTGAATTTTTATATTCTTACACGTCATATCATTCTTCATTGAATAACAAATTAAAAATTATTAACTAGGAACTGAAGAATCAGCATTAACAAATTTATTGATAAGGGCAGTGATTTGTTGTCAATGTTCAGATCATTTTTGTCATTTGTATTACTTTGAAAAAATTCTAGATTTTACAAACACCAAATAAAAAGAGCATTTCCACATGTAAAATAGAAAAGAAAAAGGGGACCAGAAATAAAAACTACAAAGGGCAGTGAGGTAACTCAGTGGATAGACAGTCAGACCCAGAGATGGGAGGTCCTAGGTTCAAATGTAGCCTCAGAAACTTCATAACTGAGTGACCCTGTTGAAGTCACTTAATCCCAGTTGCCTAGCCCTTATAACTCTTTTGCTTTGGAATTAATACTTTGCATTGTTTCTAAGACAGAAGGCGAGGGTTTAAAAAATAATAAATAAAAGCACAAGGCTCTATTTGATGGAGTTTATTGCTCCTTTTAAGTATAGTATTTAATTTTAACTAAAATATAGACTTATAATTCAGAATATTCCATTTTAATTATAATAAATTCAACTTATAACTTTAAAAACTATTGGGAAGATTTATTCCTCAAGTCATATCATTTTTATTTTTAAATAATGCTTTAACTTTATTACTTGATTTTTAATAAGGTTTAGAAATGTATTTTTCAAGCCGTCTTTCTCATTCTTTTTTCCTGATAATCCTAAGAATGCACTCACATTCCCTGCCTCAGAACAGTTTCTAAAATTGGGATAATTAAAATTAAGAATATAATTCTTAGCTAGCTTCTATGTAGTTTTAGGCCAACTAGTTCAGGCCAAGTAGTCTGGGTGTGGCATGGCAATGTTCTAGCCCCCACTGGGGTGAATGGAGAAAATAAGTTTTAACCAAGTTTAACCTGATTTCTTCATCTAGATTAACAAGGATATTGAAATACCTTCAATTGGGCATATGATTTTTATCGCATGAGAGGGATCAGAGGGCCAGGAGAATATTAATCCACCACTTCATTAGGTATCCACCAATTAGAGATATCTTGTGGAGAACCTAATAATGAGCTTCCAAAATTGTATTTAATGACTAAAGATGCTAAATCAATTTGCCTTTGATTATCAAGAGAGATTACTGACCAATTAATTTATTAGTTATTGCTAGTGTGATAAACTGATTGTTCTTACCCACTACCCAGTCTCTCAGAATTTTTAATTGTCATACAATCTTGCTTGACAGTGTGTTTTTTTCCCTGTTTTTTTCTTCCTGTCCTAATCTATGTATTATTTTTTAAATGCTTCAATGACTTCTTTTTTTTCCTCTTTCTTCTAGCAAGAAAGAAAAAAATAAAACAATATATCTGTAACATTGAAAAATTAATATTATACAAAAGGTAATATGCTAAAGGTAATATTTAGAAATTGATTTGGAAATTATTGTGGTTGCTGTTTTTAAAATAGTTAACCCTTAAGTCACGAGTATGAGAGTAGCTTTTAGCAATATAATTTTACTATAAATATAGTCTAAGATAGAAATAAGGAGGGAAGGAAATTTATATATATATATATA
>NW_025387189.1:0-9020 GCF_016433145.1 Gracilinanus agilis
ATCAAAAGTATCAATAAGCACATGAGAAAGTGTTCTAAATCTCTAATAATTAGAGAAATGCAAATCAAAACAACTCTGAGGTATCACCTCACACCTAGCAGATTGACTAAAATGAAAGAAGCGGAGAGTAATGAATGCTGGAGGGGATGTGGCAAAATTCGGACATGAATGCATTGTTGGTGGAGTTGTGAACTGATCCAACCATTCTGGCTGACAATTTAGAACTATGCTCAAAGGGCTATAAAAGAATGCCTGCCCTTTGATCCAGCCATACCATTGTTGGGTTTGTACCCCAAAGAGATCATAGATAAACAGACTTGTATGAAAATATTTATAGCTGTGCTTTTTGTAATGGCAAAGAACTGGAAAAGGAGGGTATGCCCTTCAATTGTGGAATGGCTGAACAAATTGTAGTATATGCTGGTGATGGAATACTATTGTGCTAAAAGGAATAACAAACTGGAGAAGTTCCATGTGAACTGGAAAGACCTCCAGGAAATGATGCATAGTGAAAGGAGCAGAGCCAGAAGAACATTGTACACAGAGACTGATATACTATGGTAAAATCGAATTCAATGGACTTATGTACCAGCAGCAATGCAATGACACAGGACAATTCTGAGGGATTTTTGGTAAAGAACGCTACTCACATTCAGAGGAAGGACTGCAGGAGAGGAAACATTTAAGAAAAACAGCTGCTTGAACGCATGGGTTGGGGTGGACATGATTGAGGATGTAGACTTGAAACTACCACACCAATGCAATTACCAACAATTTGGAAATAGGTCTTGATTGATGACACATGTTACAACCAGTGGAAATGCGCATTGGCCATGGGTGGGGGGAGAGTGGGGGTTGAAGGGGAAATTAGGAGCATGAATCATGTAACCATGTTAAAAATGAATATTAATAAATGTTTAAAATTTTAAAAAAGTTAAGAGAGGCAGAGGAAAAATGAGGAAGAGCAATTAAAGCAATGTAAGATGTAAATAACAACAGAATTGGCCAAATGAAAAAGGAAGTTCAAAAGATCATGAAAGAAAACCATTTTTTAAAAATTATAATTGGAAAACTAGAAGCTAATAACTTCATGGGATGTGATGAAACAATGAAACAAAATCAAGTGAGTGGAAAAAATAGAAGAAAATGTGAAATATCTCATTTTTTGGAGAAAAAATATTGAATTGGAAAATAGATCCGAGAAAGACAATTTAAGAATTATTGGACTACCTGAAAGCCATTATAAAAAAAATCCTGGACATCATAACACAAGAAATTATCAAAGAAAACTGCCCAAATATTCTTGGACAAGAGAGTAATATAAAAATTGAAAGAATCTACAGATCACCTCTGGAAATAAATCCCCAAATAACAACTCTCAGGAATATTATGGCTAGATTCAAGCTTCAAACTAAAGATAAAATACTGCAGATAACTAGAAAGAAACAATTCAAATACCATGGAGCTATAGACAAGATTACACAGGACTTAGCTGCTTCCATATTACAGGATCAGAAGACTTGGACTATGATATTCTAGAATGCAAAAGATCTAGTTTTAAAAATCAGAATCACCTGTCTAGCAAAACTGAGTATATGTTTTCAGGGTGTGACATGGTCATTTAATAAAATAGAAGATTTCCAAGCATGCCTGATAAAAGACCAGATCTAAACAGAAAATTCATATCCAAACACAAGACCTGAAAGAAACCTAAAAAAGGTTTTCTTAAAGAGAAAATTTTAAGGATTCAATGATGTCAAACTGTAGGTATTCCTTTGTGGAAAGATGATATATGTATTTTTTAAAAATTTTGTCATTATTAGAGCAGTTAAGAATACATATACATAGGAATATATTTGCATAGAGGGTATGACAGTAAGCTGATTAGGATGATCTGATATGAGGAAAAAAAATAAAGGGATGAAAAAGAGGATTGCATTGAGAGAAAAGGGAGGGGAAAGGTGGAATAGAATAATTTATTTCACCTCAAAAGGCATGAAAAACTTACAACAAAAGAGGGGATGAGGGTGGTGACAGGCAAACTTAAACCTTATTCTCACCATAATTGCTCCAGAGAGAGAATAACCATACTCATTCAGTTATAGAATCCTATCTTACCCTTTAGAGAAGTAGGAGGGAAATAAGAAAAGGGCTTTTGGAATAAAAACTCACTGTTTAACAAAATCTGTGAGGAAAATTGGAAAACCATATGACAGAAACTAGGTATGGACCAATATCTCACACCCTATACAAAGATAAGGTTAAAATAAGTATATGATTTAGATATAAAGAGTGATACCATAACTAAATTAGGGAAACACAGAATAGTTTGCCTGGAAAATCTTTGGAGAAGGGATGAGTTAATGATCAAATAAGAGAAAGAGCATAATATAAGATATAAATGAATAATTTTGACTCTATTAAATTTAAAAGCTCTTGTAAAAACAAAACAAATGTAATCAAGCCTAAAAGGGAAATAACAAATTGGGGGGAAAGTTTATAACATATTTTTCTGATAAAGTGTCTAATTTCTCAAATATATAAAAACTAAGTCAACTTTATATGAATATAAGCCATTCCTAATTGCTAAATCATCAAAAGATATGAATAAGAAATTTTTAAATGAAGAAATCAAAGCTATCAATAAGCATATAAAAATGTTCTAGACTGCTCTTAATTATAGAAATGCTAATTAAAGCAACGCCAAAGTACTACTTTATACCTGTCTGATTAGCTAATATGATATTAAAGGAAAGTGATAACTGTTGGAGGGGATGTGACAAAATTGAAACAGGCATTTTTGGTGGAGCTGTAAACTGATCAATCTTGAGGGCAATTTGGAAGAGCTATAACACTGGGCATACCCTTTGACCCTATAATACCACTACTAGGTCTGTATTCCAAAGAGATAATGATAAAAGGTAAAGTACCTCCTTGTACAAAAAAATTTTATAGCAGTTCTTTTTGTGGTGGCAATGAATTGTTAATTGAGGGGATGTCCAATAATTGGGGAATGACTGAACAAACTGTGGTACATGTTGGTAATGGAATACTATTACGTTATAAGAAATAATAAGCAAGATGATTTCAAAAAAAGCTGGAAAGATCTACATGAACTGATGCAAAATGAAATAAGCAGAACTGGGTGAACACCGTATTCAGTAACAGCAATATTATATAATGATAATCTGTGAAAACTTGATTACTCTCAACAATGCAATGATCTGGGACAATTCTGAAAGACTTATGACAAGGAATGCTATCCACCTTCAGAGTAAGAAGCGTTGGATTCAAATGGATGAGAATCAGAGCTTACTATTTTTCACATCTGTGTATTTATGTTTTATTTTGGTGTTTTTGTTTTGTAAGAGTATGACCAATATGGAAGTGTGTTTTGCATACATACATACATGCACGACTCAGATCAAATTACTTACCATCTCCAAGTGGAGGAAGGGAAAAAAGGGAAGATGTTTCGGATCTTATAATTTTGGAAAATGTACGTTGAAAGTCATTATTACTTATAACTGGGAAAATAATATGCCTTTGAATTAAAAAAGAAAGACAAGGAATTCATGAGAGTTATTTTTTCCTCTTCCTTAGCTTCCCTGACTAAAGTTTTTAATTTCAGCTCTATGTTTCCTCACTCTTAAACTGCCCTGGAACACTGGCATAATTATGACTGATATCTGTCATGCTGTTTTGTCTTAGCTGTGCCAGTAAAGCCATGAGCTCAGACTCAAACTAGATAACATAAGGCTTTAAAGAGGAGAAAATAGATTCTTATTAATGTGCATTAGAAGAAGCTTTAAATATTTTATTACAAAATATAACAGTAAACAAGTAGTCACAAGGCACTGTTTTGCTTCCTCAATTATCATTTAAGCATCCTGAAGAAATTACGAGGCAGCTAGTAAGAAAAGAACTTCCAGTATTTATTTATGCATCAATATAAGCAATTGCTTTCATAGTTACAGAAGTCCCTCTGGCTGTGTTGGTATATTTAAAAGGTTTCACTCACTGCAATTGCCTGATTTTCACATTGGTCCTGGTGGAAGTGTAGTTTTATTTTAAACTGAGCAGATTCCATGCCTAGTCAAAAGTGTAATTGAGAAAAACTTGGGATAATTTTGGTTGATTTGCAGTTGTTTTAGGCAATATTGACTCCTGATCACTAAAATGAACAGGGTTTTCAATTAATATGTAGGGTATGACAAAGTTTAAAAGCCTGGATACTGGCCAAACTTACATAATAGAAAGAGGACTGGAGCATAGCCTTGAGGTGGAGGGTAGTGCTTCATTTGGTGATTAGGGAGGTCCTATTTTTGCCATCTCTCCTTCCTTTTCATTTGCATGAGAAACAAAGCCCTCTTCAAGGGTTAGGAAAACCAGGAGCCCCTGGATCAAAAAGGATTTTTTTGTTTTCTTTTTTGATTAGGTCGTTTCCTCAAGCCACCCACACACATATGGGTGCATGCTTCTCTGTTCATATCTTTATGCAAGCCCACTCTGAAATGGATTTTGTGAGTCTAGGATATACAGGAATTTTTGACTTTCTGACCCAAGAGATTTTTGGAGCATTGAACTAAAATTCAGTGCCTTTCACGAAAGCTTCAAAAACAGATTAAATATCAGTGTACTTCACTTATACTTAGCTAAATGGTTATCCTGCATTCAAAATGACCTTGGAAGTGAATTGTCTCTTGTAGAGACAGAAACAAGTGGAAGGAACAGTGACTATCTGGAGTGGATGTGTCTGGAGTCAGAAAGACCTGAGTTCAAATCTTCCATCAAATACTTACTGGCTGTTTGACCATGGGCAAATCACTTAACCTTTGAATTTTTCTGCAAATGCTTTTTCTGCAAAATGAGAATAACTATATCAACTACCTTCTTGGATTTTTGTAAGGATAAAATGAAAAAAATATTTGAAATGTACCTTGTAAAACTTAAAGCATTACAAATACTTGATATTATAATTATCAGGAAGCATCTAAGAGTTTTTCTCTTGTCTTATTGGTTGGGAAAATCTGGCCTCCCTCAATAAAATAACTGAATATTAAGCCTCTGAGCTTAGACTTTAAGGAAATGGCAGATAACGCTTATATTTCCTCTTCTATATTTCAGCTGAGAACTCCAGCTGAGCCCAGAAGATGGAAACAGGGAGATCTGAAGACACATTCATTAACCAAGAGACTGAAAGAACACTACCTAGCCACAATCCCAAGATCCATAAGCACCACTTAAGAGAGGTTGCATATTAGAGTATACACCTGCCCAATAGGGACTATGCACTGCACAATACCAGAAAAGACCAAAGAGTGGGAGAAGCACAATCAGCTAAGGAAATTAGAAACCTTGTAGCATGTGGGGTATTAGAGATCCTGTATGCATGTATGCATGTGTATAAGTGCACATATAAAATACATAAACATGCATGTATGTACATATAGACTATTTAGAACATATTTCCTGTATGTATGACTCTCTGTGTGTTCCTTAAGTTTGTCCATTCTTTCCTTTGATAATATGGGCATTTGTGGAAGAATGTACCTGTAAGCATGGGTTACCTGGCTCTCTTTATTCTAATATATCCCAGGTTTAGGGATGAAAAATTTTATTGATACTTTTATTATTATGCTCTTTCACTAAATACCTTAGCTTTCAAATAACCATATTGTTTTGTTAACAAGCAAAATTAAACACATCACTAGGGGCTGACTTTTGAACTGTGAATTTTTTTATGTTGTTTCCAAGCAGATTTTGAACTACAGGGATTATTGAACTATAACTTTTTGAGCACCCACTCTCACACACATATATTACTATTGTACATTACTAATTTATTGATTATTAATCATTTGAGTGAAACAATGCAGTACAGAGTCACAGATTTGGATTCTGAGGATCTAGGTTTGAATACTGCTTCTACTATTTGCTACCTATATGGCCTTGATCAAGTCACCTAACTACAATCAGACCTTAGTTTCTTCCTTTGTAAAATTAAGAGAACCAGATTAAATGACCTCTGAGGAGCTTTCCAGCTCTAGGTCTATGATCCTCTGATCTTAGTTGGTCAATAGTCAAAATATTAAACTAAACAGAGTTTTTAGTATTTTATTTTCCCAATTACATGAAATAATATTTAACATTAGAGGGAGGGAATATAAAAAAACAAAGAATATCTGGATTTCACTATAATAGCTGATAAAATCAGGGACTTATTTTGGAAAAAATGGAGAAATGTAGACTAGGCAATAGCAAGTTTTGTGTATTTAGAATTGGATGAATGACTTAAAACTTCACCCACTCCTACTCATCAATGAGTCAACTGGAAAGCAAGCCTTTCATTTGGATTCACTAAGGATTATATTGTTCTGCTATTGTTTATTTTCCAATCATTGGCACAGATAAAGATGCAAAGCGCTTAGAGATACAGTGGACAGAGCACTGGACATGAAGTAAAGGTGACCACAGATATTTTTAGCTATGTGAACCATGACAAATCAACACTACCTGCGTCAGTTTCCTCATGTGTAAAATGAGGGTAGTAGAAGCACCTTCCTCCCAGGGTCAGTATGAAAATAATTGGAAATAATAGTTGTAAAACACTTAGAAGAGTAACTGGTACATAGTAAACAGTTAATAAATATTGACACCACTCATATTTTAGCAAGACTTAGTGTTATTTATTATACAAGGAAAAGTGATCCATGAAAATTCTAACAAAATAAAAGTTATAAAATACGTATTAGATGTGTTCAATGTGTACTCTTTTTAAAAAAGACATTATACACTAATTCAGAATTTCTTTCTCCTTCCAAAATACTTATGAGTATCATCATAAAAAGCTACAAGCTGACTTCAATCTGAACAAATATGTGGATCTACTCTTCTGTTTTATAACTGCTTTATAATTTTTCTACTTTACCTTTATTACCATGTAATTTCATTCACCACAATGACTGTGCCAAATCTTTTCATTTCCATTTTCCCTCTATACCTTCTCTATGTCCTTTCTCTTACCCATTACATTTACCAAAGTTGACTCGGCCTTTTACTTCACTGGAACAAAAAGTTCATGACCATCTTAAATAAGTACTCTAAGTGCTTCTTGTTTATCCATGACTTTTTTCAGTGTTGAATCAGATGCTTTCCCCATCTTCACTCTGTTTACATAATAATGATTTCTAATCCTTACTTAGCTTCATTTTTATAGACCATAATCCTATTCCTTGATGTCTTCTCTAAGACATCCTCAATCATTTCTAATCATTCATCTTATGCTAGTATCTTCCTTGGGCTACTAATATAGTCAGAACTCTCAAAGATTTAATCAATTTTGCCAAAATACAGAACCAGAATGTATGTTTAAATGTGAAGAAAGGTAAGAGCAATATAATTCATTTGGGGCATAAAGGTCATGGAAAGGAGTAAAATGATCTGAGGCTAAAAAGAATTAAGTTTTTATGAAAATAAAGAGGGTCTTGAATGACAAGCAAAGTAAGTTCAACTTTGCTTGGTAGGTCACTGAAGATTTTTGAACAGGAGATTTTTTGTTATGATTAGATTTCTGCATAAAAATTTATATTGGTAATGATATGAAGAAGATATTGAAGGGCAAAGAGAATGGAAGTAATAATGTTAGGAGTCTTTTATATTATTCAAAGTAGATAGTAATTACAACCTTATACTTGAGTTTTCAAATTCCCCTATAAACAATTATTAACTGTTTATCCTAGATAATTCATTTAAATATACCATATTATAAAGCAGGAGTTATTCAAACTATCAGGTATTTGATTGACATTATAGATGATGATCAAAGGATTAGACCAGACAAGGGAGAAACAGAAAGTATGAAACATAATATTCTACAAACCAGAAAATCTTAATTACTTAAGAAAGAAATCCCTATTTGAAAAAAATTGCTAGGAAAACTAGAAAGTAGTTTGGAATAATAATGCTTAGAATAACACCTTAGATCATTTTCTACAATATATTATAAGTAGATACATAACCTTAATATTAAAAATCATATTATTAAAGCATTACAAGACCCAAAGATCATGCAAAAACATTTACAGTTAATAGAAATATTCTTTTTTTAAAACATTTATTAATATTCATTTTTAACCTGTTTACATGCTTCATACCCCTACTTTCCCCTTCACCCCCGCTCTCCCCCCACCCATGGCTGACGTCCATTTCCACTGGTTGTAACATGTGTCCTTGTTCAGGACCTATTTCCATATTGTTGTTAGTTGCATTGGTGTGATAGTTTCGAGACCACATCCCCAATCATGTCCTCTTCAGCCCCTGCATTCAAGCAATTGTTTATCTTCTATGTTTCCTCTCCTGCAGATCTTCCTCTGAATGTGGGTAGCGTTCTTTACCATAAATACCTCAGAGCTGTCTTGTATCATTGCATTGCTGCTGGTACAGAAGTCCATTACATTCGATTTTACCATACTATATCAGTCTCTGTGTATAGTGTTCTTCTGGCTCTGCTCCTTTGACTCTGCATCAGTTCCTGGGGGTCTTTCCAGTTCGCCTGGAACTCCTCCAGTTTATTATTCCTTTTAGCACAATAGTATTCCATCACCAGCATATACCACAGTTTGTTGAGCCATTCCCCAATTTAAGGACATACCCTGCCTTTCCAGTTCTTTGCCACTACAAAAAGGGCAGCTATAGATATTTTCGTACAAGTCTGTTTATCTATGATCTCTTTGGGGTACAAACCCAACAATGGCATGACTGGATCAAAGGGTAGGCAATCTTTTATAGCCCTTTGAGCATAGTTCCAAATTGCCATCCAGAAGGGTTGTATCGGTTCACAACTCCACCAGCAATGCATTAATGCCCCAATTTTACCACATCCCCTCCAACATTCATCACTCTCCCCTTCTTTCATTTTAGCCAATCAGCTAGGTGTGAGGTGATACCTCAGAGTTGTTTTGATTTACACTTCTCTAATTATTAGAGATTTAGAACACTTTCTCATGTGCTCATTCATA
>NW_025387190.1:0-6204 GCF_016433145.1 Gracilinanus agilis
CTCTCTCTCTCTCTCTCTCTCTCTCTCTCTCTCTCCCCCCCTGGACCCTGCAGAATCTCTCAGTTCTCTCTATCCTAAAGACACTCTCTACCCCGGAGGCTTTCTCGACCAGGAGGCTCTTGACCCTGGAGAAGTGCCTATTGAAGGAGACCTTTTTTTTTTCCTACCTAACTTTTCCCTTTCCTAACTAAATAAAAACTGGCTAGTCTAACAATAAATGCTACCTGATCTTTATTGAGCTCTGAAGAGTTCAGGTCAATTTCCCCTACTGGGGCTGGGGGCTACTGGCTGGGCTACCTTCCTTCCCTTCCTCTGGCTTTCACTTCCCTTCCCTTCCTTCTTCTATCCTCCCTTCCTCCCTTACCCTCCACCTCACACCAGGCAGATCAAAAACAGAGAAAGAAAACAAACCAATCTCCTTAATGAACAGAGATACAAAAATCTTCAATAGAATACTAGCAAAAAGACTCCAGCAAGTGATCATGAGGGTTATTCATTATGATCAGGTGGGATTTATACCAGGAATGTAAGGATGGTTCAATATTAGGAAAACCATCCACATAATTGACCATATCAACAAGCAAACAGAAAAAAATCATATGATTATCTCAATAGATGCAGAAAAAATCCATTGACAAAGTACAACACTTATTCCTATTTAAAACAATAGAAAGTACATGAATAGAAGGACTTTTCGTAAAAATAATAAACATTGTATATCTAAAACCATCAGCAAGCATCATCTATAATGGGGAAGAATTAGAAGCCTTCCCAATAAGATCAGGAGTGAAACAAGGATGTGCATTATCACTTCTATTTAACATTGTAGTAGAAACACTAATAGTAGCAATCAGATAAGTAAAAGAAATTGAAGGAATTAAAAAAGACAATGAGGAGACCAAGCTATCCCTCTTTGCAGATGATATGATGGCCTACTTAAAGAATCCTAGAGAATCAACAAAAAAGCTAGTGAAAATAATCAACAGCTTTAGCAAAGTTGCAGGATACAAAATAAACCCACATAAATCATCAGCATTTCTATATATTTCCAACACATCTCAGGAGCAAGAGTTAGAAAGAGAAATTCTATTTAAAATCACTCTAGACAATATAAAATACTTGGTAATCTATCTGCCAAGACAAACACAGGAATTATATGAACACAACTACAAAACACTTTTTACACAATTAAAACTAGATCTAAACAATTGGAAAACAATTAATTGCTCATGGATAGGAAGCGCTAACACAATAAAAATGACAATCCTACCCAAATTTCATTTGGAAGAACAAAAGATCAAGAATATCAAGGGAAATAATGAAAATTGCATCCCCCAATTTATTGATCTTTTCTTTTTCTATTTTATTAATATAAATATTCAGAGATACAAAATTCCCACTAATTACAGATTTTGTTATTTCTCATCATTTTTGGTATATAGCCTCATTATTATCATTCTATGTCCTACAGCAACTAAACCATTCAGCTTTGGAATTCCTGTTCATGCTAACCCAAACTATCCTATTCCACTCTAATTTTGAGATCTCTTATTCAACAGACATCAAATAAGCATGGCAATTCAGTTAGCCAATTATTTCATTTACAACCCAGTGAATACTGAGACCAAAACAACTTTTTTGAAATCATCATACTGAGCAAGTTCCTTAATTTCTTTGGTTCTCAGTCTCCTCATCTGTAAGGTCTCTTCTGAGGCAACTAAATGGAACAGAGGATAGAGTGCCTGATCTTAAGTAAGAAAAACTCATTTGCCTGTGTTCAAATGCATCTTCAGACCCTTACTGGCTTTGTAATCCTGTGCAACTCGCTAAATGCTCATTGCTCAAGGTTCTTCATCTGTAAAATGAACTGGAGAAGAAGATGACAAACCACTACAGTTTCTTTGTTAAGAAAATCCCAGATGAGATCGTGAAGAGTGGGACACTGCTGAAATGACAAAACAACAATGTTCTTCCCAGCTCAAAATTCTATCATTTGTTGCAAAATTCTATGTTCTGAAATTTCTCCATCAAAAACAGCTGCAGCCTAAGTGTGCCTGTAGCAAGGACAACCTGTCCTTCAAGATTTGACTCCAATGCCACCTCCTTATCTGTGTTTTCACTGACTCCCTCAGCTAGAAGTGATTTCTTCCTAATCTAAACTCTTATGCCACTCTATCTGTATTTCATTAATGAGCATATTAGATCCAAACTGTATAAAATGTATCTGTGCATACCTTCTTTTACCCTACTAAAAAATAAGCCTACTGAGGACAGGGGATATGGCTTACTCATGCTTATTTTTCTTTCACTGCCTAGCAAAGGGCCACATACACCAACAGTCCTCGATACATATCTATCCTTGAAAATAAACAGTATGGTTCTTGAAAGAAAAGACAAATTACTTATAGAGTTTAATTGTTAGAAAGAGCTCATTATAATTAACACCATCCCACAGTAGATTGAACTGGTTTGAGAAGCTGTTGAGAGGACTCTTATGGCTGGAGATTTGTTAAGTCAAGACTGGGGGATCACTTGGAAAAGTTGTAGAAGGTATTCTTCTTCAGGGATAAAGTTGCACTATTTCCATTCAAATCAATTCTTTTCAGGCACTGTGCTTAGCACTGGAGTAGATCAAAATATAAAATTCACTAGCCCAGGCCCCATGCAGTTGGCAGAATTCTTAAGTGATGCCTAAACCAGACTAAAATGTAATTAGAAAATGCTTAACAAAATAAATAAAACTACAATAAACAGATCGTGTTATATGTGGTTTTCTAAGTCTATATGTGACTGTAGGGATGTTTCTATTTGAATTTGACACCACTGGACTAGAAAACTGAATTTTCTTTCCACTTCTAAAAGGTCAGAAGTAGATTATGAAAGGCTCTAAAGACTAGTAGTTCCCATCAAAATACTTCGTGTTTTCTTTGTCTATATTTCTAGCAGTGAACGTGTATTTATTAAATGTCTAGCAGCTAGATGGTACAGTGGATAGAGTACTGGGTGTGAAGTCGTGAAGACTCAATTTTATGACTTCAAATCCAATCTCTGTGTCTCTAGTTCCTCCTGAAAGGATTGTTTTGGTTTTTTGTTTTGTTTTGTTTTGTTTTTTTGTTGTTGACAGGTGACTAGGAGATTTGCTTAACCTAGTAGAGATATCAATCCTTTCTAGATCAGGAATCTGATGCCACCTTCCTGATCTTAAGCTAAGTGAACTCTGATCTGACGTTATAAAAACAAGGTTTTATTGAATACACACAAATTGGGGTGAGTTGAGTGGGCTGTAGGATTTCCCTAATTTACACCCCAAATCTACCTTTTCCTACCAAACTATCTTTCACAAGATCTCTTCTTAGAGCCTACTCTAACTTCCTCTCTGCCTTGATTTCCCCTTTCAATCTATCTATACCTAGTCTAAGCCCATGTAAATAAAAATAGATTTAGGTTTGATTGCAGATGGAGTTCAAAGTTAGGTTTGATCCTGTTCACCTTGTTTAGAAACTGTTCAAAGGAACTGAGTAGTTCAGATCAATAACACTGACAAACTGCTGGCAGAGGCTTTCCAAGTAAGAGAAGATGCTGGAAGAAGTTGATAGGTGTTAAATAGATGTCTGATTGATTTCAGGAAACAGGTAATCGTAGGTATCAGAAGCTAGGCTCAGAAGAGTGTTTCACCCTCCACAGTTCGAACCCAACTCCCAGAGTCTGACCTTTGCACAGCATTCCACATCTCAAGATTCCAAAATCTTTCCCCTGCCTGCCTTCTGTTCTCTGATCCTCCACTTCTCAGTTACTTTCCATCTTTTCCAAATTCCCATTTCTCTTTCCTTAACGAACTTCATTGACCTGGAGTCACATAATTATAATATCATGGTTAGGAGTGTGTTATTTAAAATCACTTGGGATACTTGGAACTAAATTTCCCATGATCCCCAACAGGTTTCCTGTTTTGGATTACGTATTCAAGGTGAGGGGCGGCTTTAAATAGGAGGAAGTGATTTTGAAATTTTATCTCTATCAGCATGGCTTTTATTAAAATACTATTCTCCCTTCTAATCTCTGCCATCATCATTTTTACAAATAACAGTTTGGCAAATCAGAAGGTCTAAATTCGAACCCTAAATTTTCTAGATAGCCTAAGAAGAAGCCATGCGGCTCTGGGACCCAGAGTCTCAGAAATGATCTTTTTCCTTGCCCAGTCCTCTCCCTATTTTCCCCAGCCTCTGGGCTGCCTTTTAGGGAAGAGGGACAATGGTTTTAATTGCCACTGGGCTGCGAATTATTTTGCTCAATGCCCCGAGCCTGGTGGCCCTTACGGACACTGATGGACTGCTGTGTTTCCTGCTGTCCTCTGATGCTGATCGTCCTGGGTCCTGACCTGGACTCCATTCCTCCGCTTCTGTTCTCTGCCTAATCCTGAATCTTGAGCCCCCCAGGACAGATCGCTGCCTCATGTTCCTGCTTGCCCTGATCTCTGCCGAATTCCCAGCCCGCCAGAGCAGACCTCTTCTGCTGGCCTCCAATCCTGCCTCACTGGTGCTGCTCATCCTGTTCTGAGCCCCAACAGTGCTGCCGCTTTCACCAACACCCTGCCCAGACTACCGTGATCTTCAGAGACTGCTGCAGCTGCTGCTGCTTGAGATTTGAGAAGTATTATTGCCCCCCCACCCCCACTCTCTTGGTAATGGCCTGCATTCTAGCCTCCACGTGATTTCTCTAAAGGCCTAATTTAGGCAACCCCCACCCCCCAAAAGCTCTCCACGTAGGTATTTTTCTACAAAACTGACCTAAGCTTTTCTCTTTTTTTATTATGTTAGCTCTTCCTACCCATGAGCGATTAATGTTTTTCCAATTGTTTAGATCTAGTTTTAATTGTGTGGAAAGTGTTTTGTAGTTGTGTTCATAGAATTTCTGTATTTGTCTTGGCAAATAGATTCCTACGTATTTTATATTGTCTAGGGGGATTTTAAATGTTATTTCTCTTTCTAACTCTTGCTGCCAGGATTGTATCATGCAACTTTGCTAAAATTGTTTATTATTCCCATTAGCTTTTTAGTTGATTATCTAGGATTTTTAAGTACATCATCATATCTGCAAAGAGTGATATAGCTTGGTCTCCTCATTGCCTATTTTGATACCTTCAATTTCTTTTTCTACTCTAATTGCTACTGCTAGTGTTTCAAGCACAATGTTAAATAATAGAGGTGATAGTGGGAATCCTTATTTCAATTCTGATCTTATTTGGAATGTTTCTAATCTGTCGCCATTGCAGATGATGCTTGCTGATGGTTTTAGCATCTCACAGCCTACACCAAGATAAATTCAGATAAATGGCTTTAATATAAAGAAGGAAAGTATAAGTAAATTAGGTGAACATAGAATAGTTTACCTGTCTGATCTATGAGAAAGGAAAGATTTTTTTTAACATTTATTAATATACATTTTTAACATGGTTACCTGATTCATGCTCCTCCTATCCCCTTCACACACACACCCCCCCCAATCCCCCCACCCATGGCCAATGCGCATTTCCACTAGTTTTGTCATGTGTGATCAAGACCAATTTCCAAATTGTTGGTAGTTGCATTGGTGTGGTAGTTTCAAGTCCACACCCTCAATCATGTCCACCCCAACCCATGCGTTCAAGCAGTTGTTTTTCTTATATGTTTCCTCTCCTGCAGTCCTTCCTCTGAATGTGGGTAGCATCTTTACCATAAATCCCTCAGAATTGTCCTGGGTCATTGTATTGCTGCTGGTACAGAAGTCCATTACATTCAATTTTACCACAGTATTTCAATCCCTGTGTACAATGTTCTTCTGGCTCTGCTCCTTTCGCTCTGCATCAGATCCCGGAGGTCTCTCCAGTTCGCCTGGAACTCCTCCAGTTTATTATTCCTTTTAGCACAATAGTATTCCATCACCCGCATATACCACAGTTTGTTCAGCCATTCCCCAATTGAAGGACATACCCTCCTTTTCCAATTTGTTGCCACCACAAAAAGTGCAGCTATGAATATTTTCGTACAAGTCTGTTTATCTATGATTTCTTTGGGGTACAAACCCAGCAATGGTATGGCTGGATCAAAGGGCAGGCATTCTTTTATAGCCCTTTGAGCATGATTCCAAATTGCCAGCCAGAATGGCTGGATCAGTTCACAGCTCCACCAGCAATGCATTAATGTCCCAATTTTGCCACATCCCCTC
>NW_025387191.1:0-6776 GCF_016433145.1 Gracilinanus agilis
ATATATACATACATATATATATATATATGTAATTAAATATTATTATCCTTTAAGATGTGGTACAAGAGATAATTTTAGAGAAATTTAACAAGACTTGTATAACCTGGTGTAAATTAAACAGAAAGAGGAAATGAATTATATCATAATAACAACATTGTAAAAAAGAGTTGAAAAACTTTTAGAATTCTAATCAATCCAATAGCCAAACAGTACTCCAGAGACCACTTTTGAGAGAGGGGTGATAGATATAAGTGCAGAATTGTACACGTTTTTGGATATATTAAATATATGAATGTGGCAATTAGACAAATAGCAAAGACACTCAGGAGAGAGTAATTGATAAGGGGGGAATAATCAAAATTTTTCCAGTGACAAAATTCTAGAAAGTTTTAAGAAAATGAGAAATGAAAAAATGCTATTTGATATAATTAAGTAAAAGATTATTAATGAAATTGGAGAGGGTGCAACTTTTGGTAACAATGGGATAATAAACCAGATTACATGCAGTTGATGACTAAGTTATGTGGTGGTAGCAGATGAGGCAGCAAAAGTATGCTTTCCTTTCAAATAAGTTTAATAGTAAAGAGAGTTAGGGGAATAGATTGAGGGGGAAATAGGTTGAAAGTTGATCTTCCTGCCTTCAAACTATATATTGACCTCAAGCTTTTGCCTTCAGTTTTCTCTTCTCTCTATTTTCTCTCATTGCCTCTGTATCTCTGTCTCTGTCTCTCTTATCTATTTACCATAGCTTCAATATTACTTCTGTAGATATGAATGCCAAATCTATAACGTGTATCTAGACCTGTTATTCTAAAAACTTTCTTGAAATTTTCTCTTGGATATCCCATCAACATTAAAACATATATTACAACCTGGCCTTGTCTTCTCCCCTAAGCATCCCGTCTTTCCATCTTACCAGTTTCTATTTATACCACTATCATACCAACTATCCAATCACAAGACCTATGAGTTATACTTCTTTGACTTTTCTTTTTCTCATCCGTCACATCTGATTAATCACCAACTCCTGTTAATTTTAACTACACGGTATCAACCACTTCTCCATTCACTCTGTCATCATTTTCATTTAGGCAATTATCACCTCTAAAATGAGTTCTTATTAACTAGTTTTTCAGCCCTTTTTACAATTCATCTTCAACAAATTGCCAAATTAATTTTCCTAAAACTTATATCTTGCCAAGTCCTCACCCTGATCAGAAACCATCAATGACTCCACATTGCCTTAAGATAAAATTAAATTTCCTTAATAGGAAATTTCTCCTTTTCTCCTCTCACATTTTACCTTATTCATGAATATTGAATATTTTTTCATGAATAAATGATATTACATTATGAGCTATTACATTACATTTGGTAAGGTTCTTTTCATCTTGCTTGTCCACATCACCATGGGTATATTACATGCTTAATAAATGATTATTTTTAAAAGGAATAAACCAGGGGGCAGCTGGGTGGCTCAGTGGATTGAGAGCCAGGCCTAGAAAAGGGAGGTCCTAGGTTCAAATCTGGCCTCAGACACTTCCTAACTGTGTGACCCTGGGCAAGTCACTTGATACCCATTGCCTAGCCCTTACCACTCTTCTGCCTTGGAGCCAATACACAGTATTGACTCCAAGATGGAAGGTAAGGGTTTAAAAATATTTAGGAAAAAAAATTAACCAGACATGTGGTACACACTTTTAGGCTAAGGCTAAGGCTGGTGTAGTTTGGAGTTTCAGTGAGCTATGGAGATAGATGAGTCTACTAATTTTAGCATTGATATGGTAAGCACAGAGAGGGAGGAAAAAAAAGGAGACAGAGACAGAGACAGAGAGAAAGAGAGAGAGAAAGAGAGAGAAAGAGAGAGAGAGAAAAGGAAAGAGAGAGAAAGGGAGGAGAGAGAAATGGAGAGGGAGAGGGAGAGGGAGAGAGACAAGAAAGAAAGGGAAAAAATGGGGGAAAACACCTTAAATTATTCCTATGTTTTTCTCTTGGGGTATTGCTTTAAAATATAGAAGAATTTTGCTTTCTTGTTTGTTCGTTCAGGGTTTTTTGCATGCATTTATTAATTGTGACAAGTGGAAAACTTGTAGTTATCATAAATCTTCCTAGTGTTATATTGAATCTCTGGGAATCAGGAGTTCACACTGTGATTGACAGGTGGATCAGTTGGATGTCGGAATGTTCCCAGAGAGGCGTGTGGACACAGGAGAGGACAGTTGACCTGGGGGGGGGGGGTATAAAACCACCCTGGCAGCTTGGCAGGGGTTCCTTTCTTTCCCTGAGACCTGATATCAGTGGATCCTGGTCTTTTGTGGGATTGAGACTTGCAGACTCAGCCTTGCAAGCTCCTCCTGTTTGTTCCTGTACCATCAACAACGTGTACCCAGACCATCATCTCTGATTCTACTGCCCCTAGAAATTAGGAATCAATCATCTTAGTTATCTAGGTATCCCAGGTTCCAGGAGGGATCTGGGAAGTGGCAGGAGAAGGAGAAGAGGGTGGAAAGAGGTGGATATCTCAAACTGATTAGGCATATCATATAGTGAAGAAGAAGCTGAAAGATATACAGTAGTTTGCCTGCTCTGGTGTGGCTCTGGCCAGGATGTACCAGAGAGAAGCTATCATCTTAATTCCTTTACTTGCCTACAGTTTAGAGATTCATCACTATCATTTTAACTAGGGTGTCCCAATACCTCTATCCAATCCCATTATCCTCCTTTGTTAAATGCCATCAAAGTTTAAAGTACCTTCCTGAAGTGGTTATTCAAAGTTTCTTTGGGAAGGGTGAGACACAGTCAGATATCAAAGTTACCAAGCTAAAGAGCCCAATACATAATATCAATTAACCTCAGGTGGGTCCTGAAGGGATATCATCCATTGACCTAAAGGATACTGCCTGGGCAACTGTTAAAAAGGAGGGAGGTGTCATCTCATCCTCTCTCTATACTCCATCTACATGCATCTAGTAGAGCAGTATCATTTATTATAACACTAGGAAAACTTTTTTCCCCTATGGATTGAAATTTGTTTCCCCTATATCCAAAGACACCATTGAGTTTCAACTGCAATGAAACATCTCTTAGAAAATATGACCTTTGTAATTATATAAGTAGAGAGACATTTTGTCTTTTAAAAAGTGCCCTAGGGAGGTTCTGGTTTAAGATGGCGGCAGAGTAAGAAGCAGCTCTTAACCTCTCCTGACCGAAACACACAAAACTCCTCAAGGGGACATAAAAACAAGTCCAGATGAACGGAGGAACCCCACAACAGGGCACAGTGTGGAAGGTACATGGGATTGAGGCATTTCCATGCTATAAAGGGGTGAAACAGCTCTCACTAAATCCTGGGCTGAGCAACCACCCCACCCTCACACCCTCCACACACAACACCTATAGCTCCGAAGCCAGCTAAAAAGAAATAGAGCAAGTTTGGGGCACCCATCAAGTCATTGGCAGCTCTGGGGCCTGTTCCTGAGAGCAGCAAGATTTAGGACCCCAATAAGCCAAAAAACGCACACGAAATCTGAGCGCGGGAGCAGAGTGGATGCAGGGCACAGAACACCGGCTCAGAGCACAGGCACGGGCGGAGGTGTGGGTGGAGGCAGACACAGCCAGGACCTAAAGTTCTGCAACCCTGAGTGGGGAACCAGCATTGACGGGTGTACAACTGTGGAAGCAGCACCCTAAGACTTGTAAAGGAACCTTTACAAGGGCCTCACTGAGGCCCTTAAAAAGGCAAATTTAAAAATTATAAGTTTTCTTTCTTTCCCCTCTGTATCTTATTTACCTTTTCATGTTTCTCTCGATTTTTGTCGTTGGATATCAAACTTTCCATTTAGCCCTGGTCTTTTCTGTGCAAATACCTGGAATTCTTCAATTTTGTTGAATGCCCATACTTTCCCCTGGAAATATATAGTCAATTTTGATGGGTAGTTGATCCGTGGTTGCAGGCCCAGCTCTCTTGCCTTTCTGAATATTGTATTCAAAGCCTTGCGATCTTTTAGTGTGGAGGCTGCCAGATCCTGTGTGATCCTGATTGGTGCTCCTTGATATTTCAATTGTCTCTTTCTGGCTTCTTATAAGATTTTTTCTTTTGCTTGAAAGCTTTCGAATTTGGCAATAATATTTCTAACCCTTTTCTTCTCTGGGTCGAATGTAGTGGGTGTTCTATGAATCCTTTCGATGTCTATATTGCCCTCTTGTTGTAGGACTTCAGGGCAATTTTGCTGAATAATTTCTTTAGTACGGAGTCCATGTTTCTATTAATTTCTGGTTTTTCTGGAAGACCAATTATTCTCAAATTGTCTCTTCTAGACCAGTTTTCTTGGTCTGTCACTCTCTCATTGAGATATTTCATGTTTCCTTCTATTTTTTCAGTCTTTTGACTTTGTTTTATTTGTTCTTGTTGTCTTGAGAGATCATTAGCTTCTACTTGCTCAATTGTAGCCTTTAGGGATCGATTTTCGGCTATAATCTTTCGGTTTTCGGCCATAATCTTCTGGTTTTCGGCCATAATCTTCTGGTTTTCGACCATAATCTTCTGGTATTCCTTTTCAATCTGGTCATTTCTGGTGTTCAATTGCAAGATTCTACCTTTTAAACAGTTATTTTCTTGCCAGATCTCTTCCATTTTCCTCAAAATCTCAGTTTTGAACTCTTCCATAGCTTGTGAGGAGTTTTCCTTATTTGAGGAGGGTCCGGATGCTTGTTTGTTCTCCTCCTCTGTTTGCTCGGTTGTCTGGATTTTCTCTGTGTAAAAGTTGTCCAGTGTTGAAGGCTTCTTTTTCTTGTTGTTATTCTTTCTCTTCTGAGCTTCCTGAGACTGGGTAGCCATCATTAGCCCAGCAGCTTCTCAGGTTTATCCTCTCGTTCAGTGTCTGCTGCAGTCTATTGGCTCCTGAGGTCTGAGTTCTGGTTTTTTCCAAGGACAAGCCCCCTGGTGGACCCCCTTGCTTGATCCTCTGCAGGAGGTTCCTTTACAAGTCTCTGGGCGCTGCTTCCACAGTCGTATACCTGTCTGCACTGGTTCCCCACTCAGGTTTTCAGAGCTTTAGTCCCTGGCTGTGTCTGCCTCCACCCACGCCTCCGCCCGTGCCTGTGCTCTCAGCCCGCGCTCTGCACCTGGCATCCACGCTCTGCTCCCGCGCTCAGATTTCGGGTGCGTTCTTTGGCTTATTGGGGTCCTAAATCTTGCTGCTCTCAGGAACAGGACCCAGAGCTGCCAATGACTCGATGGGTGCCCCAAACTTGCTCTATTTCTTTTTAGCTGGCTTCGGCACTATAGATGTTGTGTGTGTGGAGGGGTTGGGAGTGGGGTGGTTGTTCAGCCCGCGATTTAGTGAGAGCTGTTTCACCCCTTTATAGCATGGAAATGCCTCGATTCCACGTACCTTCCCCGCTGTGCCTTGTTGTGGGGTTCCTCCATTCGTCTGTACTTGTTTTTATGTCCCCTTGGGGAGTTTTGTGTGTTTTGGTCAGGAGAGGTTAAGAGCTGCTTCTTACTCTGCCGCCATCTTAACCCGGAACCCAAGCCCTTTTTTCCATTAAAAAATTTCTGTGACTCACCCATTTGTTAGGTGCTTTTATCAACATTCTTTTAGCTAAGTTCATTTAGTACAATCCAGAGAGGGTCTTTTTTACCCCATTCTTAGATCTTTGCTATTTTATAGGCTCCATCTAAAGGCAAAATTCTGTTCGATCAGTTCCAAATAATCCAATATTCCTATACTGGTTGTAAGAATAAACTATTTCTTAAAGAAGTAATGTATGGCTGTTTCATAGCCTTTTCTCTATTTATTGGTGTATTTATTATATTCTCCAGGAATTCTCTTCCTCTACCTATTCTCTTCCTCCTCCTAGTGAAACACTACTAATCTTTTAATAGCCACCATAAAGAGACAGGCATTGTAATTCATTAATATTTTAAAAATATTTTTGTTAGAATATTTTCTAAATATACTCATTTATTGCCTTGTAGTTTTATTATAAAGTCAACCATAATAATCATTATTGTTGTAACAGTAATAATAGCAACAATGACCATTATTATTACACCTGACATGTGATTCCATAAAATTCCTGCTGAGGAATATCAGTTGCCAATGAAGATCAGATCCTTCTCTGCAACTTTTAGTCTTAGGGAGTTACTTGGAGTGCTTAGAGTTTAAAAATCTTTCCCAGGGGACTTCCGGGTTAAGATGGCGGCAGAGTAAGAAGCAGCTCTTAACCTCTCCTGACCAAAACACACAAAACTCCTCAAGGGGACATAAAAACAAGTCCAGACGAACGGAGGAACCCCACAACAGGGCACAGCGTGGAAGGTACGTAGAATCGAGACATTTCCAGGCTATAAAGGGCTCTCACTAAATCGCGGACTGAGCAACCGCCCCACCCCCACCCCCTCCACACTCAATTATAGCTCCGAACTCAGCTAAAAAGAAATAGAGCAAGTTTGGGGCACCCATCGAGTCATCGGCAGCTCCGGGACCTGTTCCTGAGAGCAGCAAGACTTAGGACCCCATTAAGTCAAAAAACGCAGGCGAAATCTGAGCGCGGGAGCAGGACGCTGGGCGCAGAGTGCAGATTGAGCAGAGGCATGGGTGGAGGCAGACACAGCCAGGAACTAAAGCCTAAGTGGGGAACCAGTGCAGACGGGTATATGACTGTGGAAGCAGCGCCCTGAGACAAAGTCAAAAGACTGAAAAAATAGAAGGAAATATGAAATATCTCAATGAGAGAGTGACAGACCAAGAAAACCGGTCTAGAAGAGACAA
>NW_025387192.1:0-6188 GCF_016433145.1 Gracilinanus agilis
AGTTTTCCTAATGTTGAACCATCCTTGCATTCCTGGTATAAATCCCATCTGATCATAATGGATAACCCTCATGATCACTTGCTGGAGTCTTTTTGCTAGTATGCTTTTTAATATTTTTGCATCTATGTTCATTAGGGAGATTGGTCTTAGTTTTCTTTCTCTGTTTTTGGTCTGCCTGGTTTTGGAATCAGTTCAACATTAGTGTCATAAAAGGAATTTGATAGAACTCCTTCTTTGCTTATTATGTCAAATAATTTGTATAGTAGTGGGATTGGTTGTTCTTTGAATGTTTTAAAGAATTCACTTGTGAATCTATCAGGCTCTGGAGATTTTTTCTTAGGGAGTTCTTTAATGGCTTGTTCAATTTCTTTTTCTGATTTGGATTATTTAAGTATTCTATTTCTTCTGCTGTTAATCTAGGCAAATATTGTAAATATTCATCTATATCACCTAGATTGCTATATTTATTGCCATATAATTGGGCAAAATAGGTTTTAATGATTGCCTTAATTAACTCTTAATCAGAGGTGAGGTCTCCCTTTTCATTGTTGATACTTACTGTTAATTTGGTTTTCTTCTTTCCTTTTTTTATTAGATTTACAAGTACTTTGTCTATTTTATCTTTTTTTTCCAAAGTACCATCTTCTAGTCTTATTTATTAATTCAATAGTTCTTTTACTTTTGATTTTAATAATTTCTCCTTAGATTTTTTAGTATTTCTGATTTAGTTTTCATCTGGAGATTTTTAATTTGTTCGCTTTGTAGTTTTTTGATTTGCATGCCCAAATCATTGACCTCTGCCCTCCCTAATTTGTTAATATGTGCACTCAATGATATAAATTTCCCCCTTAATACTGTTTTGGCTGCATCCTATAGGTTTTGGTAAGAAGTCTCATCATTTTCATTCTCTTCAATGAAATTATTAATTGTTTCTATGATTTGTTCTTTAATTTATTTTGGAGAATCACATTATTTAATTTCCACTTAGTTTTTGGTTTGCCTCTCCATGTATCCCTGCTAATAACTATTTTTATTGCATTATGATCTGATAAGGTTGCATTTATTATTTCTGCTCTTTTACATTTGTTTGCCATGTTTCTATGCCCTAATACATAGTCAATCTTTGTGAATGTTCCATGTGCTGCTGAAAAGGTGTATTCCTTTTTGACCCTACTAATTTTTCTTCATATATTTATTATCTCTAATTTTTCTAGGATTTCATTCACCTCTCTTATGTCTTATTTATTTTTTGGTTTGATTTATCTAGATTTGTTAGGGAAAGGTTTAGGTCTTCTACTAGTATAGTTTTATTATATATTTCCTCCTTGAGCTCTGCCAGTTTCTCCTTTAGAAATTTAGATGCTATACTATTTGGTGCATACATGTTGAGTACTGCTATTTCTTCATTGTTTATACAGCCTTTTATCAGGATGTAATTACCTTCCCTATCTCTTTTAACCAGATCTATTTTTACTTTGGCCTTTTCAGAAATCATGACTGCTACTCCTGTCTTCTTTTTCTCAGTTGAAGCCCACTAGATTTTGCTCCAGCCTTTTATTTTTACTCTACATATGTCTGCCTGTCTCGTGTGTTTTTTGTAGACAACATATGGTAGGATTTTGGTTTCTAATCCACTCTGCTATTTGCTTCCATTTTATGGGTGAGTTCATCCCATTCACATTCAGAGTTATAATTACCACTGTGTATTCCCAGACATTTTGATTCCCTCTCCTTGTCCTGCCCTTTCTTCTTTCACTATTTCCTCCTATACCAGTGTTTTGTTTTCAATCAACTCCCCTGAATCCCCTCCCTTATTGTACTTCCCTTTCTTTCCCCTCCTTTCTTATTCCCCTCTCATTGTTCTTCAGGGTCTTTTTAAGCTACTCTTCCCACCTTACGCCACTATTCCTCCCTATTGTTGCTTCCCTCCCTATCAGTTCTTTTGTTACCCTTCTAATTCTCTATAGGGCAGAATTCAATTCTCTGTCCCAATGGATCTGATTGTTCTCCCCTCTTGTCAAGATATATATCTTGGCAGTTCATCCTATATAGTTTGTCACTGTTCCCTCTAAGTAAACTTCTTCTAGTTACCCTGTTGATAATAACATGTTTAATATTTGCCAATATATTCTTTTCTTCTAGGGATACAAATTAGTTGAACTTATTGAAGAAAAGGTTGTTTTGTTTGTTTGTTTTCTCCCTCTCTCTTAATTACCTTATGGTGATTCTCTTGAGTTCTGTGTTTGGGCAGCAAACTCTCTGTTTAAGTCTGGTTTTTTCTTTATGAATGCTTGGAAGTCTTCAATTTTATTTAATGACCATAATTTCCCCTGCAAAAATATAGTCTGTTTTGCTGGATAGTTGATTCTTGGTTGTAGACCCAGTTCTCTTACTTTCCGGAATATTATATTCCATGCCTTCTGGTCCTTCAATGTAGATGCAGCCAGATCCTGTGTTATCCTAACTATGGTTCCTTGGTATCTGAATGACTTCTTAGCACCTTATAATATTTTTTCCTTAGTGTGGTAGTTTTTGAATTTGTCTATAATATTCCTGAAAGTTGTCAGTTATGGAATAAATGTAGGAGGTGATCTGTGGATTCTTTCAATTTCTACTTTTCCCTCTTGTCAAGAATGTTAGGGCAGTTTTCTTGCATTTTTTCTTTTGTAATTATGTTCTGGTAGACCAATAATTCTTAAATTGTGTTTGCCCGTCCGGAGCTTTCAGGGGCCACTGGAGACTCTACACAGCATGTGTGTGTGTGGGGGGGCTGGGATTCTCTTTCTATACCCTCAGACCCGACAGTTCAAGAATTCAAGTCTTTTTCTTGGTGTACCTCTTGAGCTGTCCAGCAGTAGGATTCCCTTGCTCTGTCCTATTGTTAGATTTGGTTTTCTTTCTTCTCGAAACATCTTGATTTTTATCTTGCTGTGGAAAGGGTGCAGAGATATTAAGATTTGCTCCATCTAAGCTGCCATCTTCCCAGAATTCCTGAGATTAATTTCTAATCCAGTGATGGGCAACCTTTTGAAAGTGGGGGGCCAAAGGAAAGGAAAATCTCATCTGTCAGTCTGTTTCTAAGGCAACTCTTTCAAAGTTTCATTGTATTGTATCCTATTCATTGTATTCGTCAGATTAGAAATAATGTCGTGCAGCCAGATAGAACATTTCAGGGGGCCGCAGTTTGCCTATCACTGTTCTAATCCATTCAAGATCATCTGTGTCAATTTACAGTCAGATCAATATAATCAATATTTCATCAAGAAGATAGTAAGGGGGCAGCTGGATGGCTCAGTGGATTGAGAGCCAGACCTAGAAACAGGAGGTCCTAGGTTCAAATCTGGCCTCAGACACTTCCTAGCTGTGTGACCCTGGGCAAGTCACTTAACCCCCACTGCATAGCCCTTTAACAAACAAAAAAAAAATAATATAGAAGGATATATATATTTATAAAAGATATTAGGGTTTTAAAAAAAAAGAAGATACTAAGATATACATTTTCAAGTAAACAGTGATTTTGGCCTGTTTTCAGTTGAGAATTCTAACACTGTCAGCCTTCTGACTCTCCCCAGAGGAAAGTGCTGTCCAGCTGCTGAACAGAGAGCAGCCTGTAAATATTATCCTAACATACTCACTAGAAAGATTATTCACCTGCTGCTAATCATAGCCTGCAATCCTATCAGTCCTTAAATATTACTTGACAATGAAGCTTTAAGTCAATCATTAGCTAATTGTAACCCCTTATTATTAATTCTATTAATGTCTATTCTACACCAATTATAATATAATTTAAGCTACATGCTTAATCAGAAAGATTGTCTTACCCTACCAAAATAATCATATAAAAAGCAACCCTACAAAGTATAGAAATATAAAGGCAAAAATAAAATCTACATCACAGGTTATTTGGGGCTTGGAAACCTGAAAATTGCCCCTCCCTCTGTTTCATGGCCAAAATTAAAATATTGTTTAACACTAAGTAAAATTCCAACTAGATATTCTATTATCAAAAAACACAAAAACCCCAAACCACATGTTATAATGACTGCATGGTAATTTTAGCCTTGAAACCATTTTTAAAAGTCAAATTTAAAAAGTCTCAAAATTAAAATTAACAAAAATTCTCAAGATTAAAAAATGCTTCTACTCCGGGTTAAGATGGCGGCAGAGTAAGAAGCAGCTCTTAACCTCTCCTGACCGAAACACACAAAACTCCTCAAGGGGACATAAAAACAAGTCCAGACGAACGGAGGAACCCCACAACAGGGCACAGCGTGGAAGGTACGTGGAATCGTGACATTTCCAGGCTATAAAGGGCTCTCACTAAATCGCGGGCTGAGCAACCGCCCCACCCCCACCCCCTCCACACACAAGATCTAGAGCTCTGAAGCCAGCTAAAAAGAAATAGAGCAAGTTTGGGGCACCCATCGAGTCATTGGCAGCTCCGGGGCCTGTTCCTGAGAGCAGCAAGACTTAGGACCCCATTAAGCCAAAGAAAGCAGGCGAAATCTGAGCGCGGGCGCAGGACGCAGGGCGCACAGCGCAGGCTGAGCAGAACGCAGGCACTGCGGAGGCGTGGGTGGAGGCAGACACAGCCAGGAACTAAAACCTAAGTGGGGAACCAGTGCAGACGGGTATACGACTGTGGAAGCAGCGCCCTGAGACTTGTAAAGAAACCTCCAGCAGAGGACTGACACTGAGCGCGAGGATAAATCTGAGAAGCTGCTGGGGTAATGATGGCTACTCATCCTCAGGAAGTTCAGAAGAGAAAGAATAACAACAAGAAAAAGAAGTCTTTAACACTCGACAACTTTTACACAGAGAAAATCCAGACAACCGAGCAAACAGAGGAGGAGAACAAACAAGCATCCGGACCCTCCTCAAATAAGGAAAACTCCTCACAAGCTATGGAAGAGTTCAAAACTGAGATTTTGAGGAAAATGGAAGAGATCTGGCAAGAAAATAACTGTTTAAAAGGTAGAATCATGCAATTGGAAAGTGAGGCTCAGAAACCAAATGAACTGATAAGCAAATTGAACTCCAGAAATGACCAGATTGAAAAGGAATACCAGAAGATTATGGCTGAATACCAGAAGATTATGGCCGAAAACCAGAAAATTATGGCCAAAAACCAAAAGATTATGGCCGAAAACCGAAAGATTACAGCCGAAAATCAATCCCTAAAGGCTAGAATTGAGCAAGTAGAAACTAATGATCTCTCAAGACAACAAGAACAAATAAAACAAAGCCAAAAGACTGAAAAAATAGAAGGAAACATGAAATATCTCAATGAGAGAGTGACAGACCAAGAAAACCGGTCTAGAAGAGACAATTTCAGAATAATCGGTCTTCCAGAAAAACCAGAAATTAATAGAAACCTGGACTCCATACTAACAGAAATAATTCAGCAAAATTGCCCTGAAGTCCTACAAGAGGGCAACATAGACATTGAAAGGATCCACAGAACACCCACTACATTCGATCAAGAAAGGAAAACACCAAGAAATATCATTGCAAAATTCAAGAGTTTCCAAGCAAAAGAAAAAATCTTACAAGAAGCCAGAAAGAAACAATTCAAATATCAAGGAGCACCAATCAGGATCACACAGGATCTGGCAGCCTCAACGCTAAAAGACCGCAAGGCGTGGAATACAATATTCAGAAAGGCAAGAGAGCTGGGCCTGCAACCACAGATCAACTACCCATCAAAACTGACTATATATTTCCAGGGGAAAGTATGGGCATTCAACAAAATTGAAGAATTCCAGGTATTTGCACAGAAAAGACCAGGGCTAAATGGAAAGTTTGATATCCAACCACAAAAACCGAGAGAAACCTGAAAAGGTAAATAAGATACAGAGGGGAAAGAAAGAAAACTTATAATTTTTAAATCTGCCTTTTTAAGGGCCTCAGTGAGATCTAATTATCTGTATTCCTATGTAGAGAAATGTTATGTTTAATTCTCTGTAGTGAACTCTATTCACTATTATAATATTCACTATTATAGTAATCAGAAGAATAATTAGCAGGGTGAGGGTGGAACACTAAATAATCTAAGATGGCATGGGGGATGGGAAAGAGGGGATGAATAGCAGGGGACACCAAGAGAAACTTGAGTGAATAAGAAAATAGAATATTCTATTACAAAGAGGGCATGGGAGGGAGAGGGGACAAATACTATTATAAGA
>NW_025387193.1:0-4143 GCF_016433145.1 Gracilinanus agilis
TATTGAAGACCAGATTTTAATTAAGTAGAAGAAATGGGTTCCTGAAGCATAAAATTTAATAATAACTATTATGGGGGTAATGTGAGGAAAGGTGTTTGGGATGAGGGAATTGAAAGGAGGATGTTGGAGACTTGGTAAATGGATAAATTAGGCTACAGGTAGGCTTGGATTAAAGGAGATTCAGGGTATAATAGGACTGAGGTCAGGAGTATAACACAGAAGGGAAACAGAGATCTTTTTGGGAGAAAAGAAGTTAAACTAAACAGACTAACACTGCAGGCTTACAGACTGGGACTTAAACTCAAGCACAAGCTGAGGGAAATAGACTAGTCTGAACTTAACAAACAGGCTTTAGTTAATTTCACAGGAAGGGACCCATTTTGAAGTAACACCTTCCTTCAAGATGGATGCCCCAGCTTCTCTCTAAACCCAGAGTATGTTGTCTCTTTCCCTCTTCTTCCCTCTTGTTAACTAACAGACAAATTACACTAAATATGACTATTGAAACACAAAGGGTTTATTTATTTGAAGGATGTTGGTTAGGAAGGTGGATTAAAGGAAAGCCCTATCAGTTATCTCAGGAACCTCAGGTGGGGGAAGGGAAGTAAAGATGGAATCTGAGCAAGGACCTGCCTCACTCAGTTTTACAAAATGCTATCTAAAGAGAATAAATGATGATTTGATTAAATTATAAATAATGCTGTCAATTAGATAACTCTTCACAGATTTAACTCCTCTCTAATTTCTCTCCTTATAAACTCCACAGCCACTAAGGTAAGGGAGGGAAGGCAGGTATTGGGAAAGGAAGATATAAAGGGTCTATCTAAAATAATAATTTCTTAAGTAAATATATCAATGCTAGGCTAAAATTCAATATTGAAGCTAGATAATCTAAGAGCTCGATCATTGACTTCCTCCCTTCACGGAAGATCCAGTCAACTGCCTCTCTCAAGATTCTAAAACCTCTAACAGCTTTTTGGAACTCAGCCAAAGCTAGAAAAAAACTATAACCCCCAATTCTGTATACTACAAATGCCCCTTTTCTTTTCAAAATGTGTAACTAGCACCATTTTAATAGTTACTAAATTCTAAGGGATTACTACTCTTATACTAAACTAAATTCTTACTAAGCTCTTATCCCTAACTAAGTTTGCAAAATAATAAAAGGTTGCTATCTCCTAAACTATGCTACAACTAAATAAGCTAAAACTAAGATGGGATAAGGTAAAAGTATAGGAGAGGAATGGGGATTTCATTTTTTCAAAAAATTTTGAACAGAAAGGAAAACAAATTACATTTTAAACATATACACATTTTTTAAGGCTAATTTTTGCTAACTAGAACAAAGTAATGAATCCTATCTATGTATTTACCTAATTTTATGAACTGCTCAGATAATATTAACTAAGAAAATTTTGCAAAATTTTCAAATATGCTTCTAAATTCTAGTTCTCTTACTAAAGTTAGTGTATGAATAGGTTAGTACACTTATGCCTATGTTAGAAATGTTAGTAATAATAAGTAAGCCTATATCTTTTGTAAGTCTATTGGTTAAACTATAGACCTTTTCTATGTACAATATTTACAAAGAATATTTTAGAAAGATCTGTCCCTGTACTAACTTACTAAACTAACTAAACTGTCCCTGTGTGTTAGTAAAACTTATTGCTAATGGTTAGTAATCAAAATTACATATTTACATGACATGTCAGGTGATTTGAGTAGAACGGTGTCTGTACCATAGTAAGAGACTTTCTTTTACTAAGGCAGATATACCCTTCTCTCTTAAGTGAAAGTTTATGTTTCACATGTAAATGTGAAGTCAGGAAAATGTTTTATGTGTTGTTTATTGACTTATCCGTGTAATGACGTGTTACATACTTACTCCACCGGAATTCTTTTGCAAATTGCATGTACTGCTTGGATGGAATCTAGTGTTGTATGCAGTGAGAATTCTGTTGGGTGTAAGTTATTTCTTTTCCAAATACATGTGTCCCACGCTGATTCGATGTTCCTCTTCACAGTGTGGATGTCCTCTTTACGATAGATGTATTTGGTCACGGATGTCTTTGTAGTTCTCAGGTTTGCTGTCCTTGTGACGATCTGCGTAGTCAGCAACAAGTGAGATGCTCGATGTACCTGCGCTTGTCAACTTCTGATTTGTGTTGCTTTGATGTACCAGCGCTTGTCACCTTCTGACTTGTGTCAGGAACAAATTTTTAAATGTCTATCATATATGATTATTTCCCTTCTTCTTTTCTTTTATGATTTTAATAAAGATGATTATTATAGGTAATCAAAAAATAAAAGTTCGTGATTAAGTCTTTGTGTTTTCATTCATTCATCATCGTCATCAGTTTCTAGATCTGGTATTGATTGCAAATCAAATGCTGTGTCTTCTTCCTTCATTGATTCTCTTTCATTGTCATAAATATTTACAGATGATTCTTCTAAGTGATTGAGATTGGGATAATCATATGGGTGTAAAATCTGATTGTTCACTGGTTCTTGGTCTACTTCTGCTTCTGATTCATGCTCTGATTGTTGTTCTGTATGTTGCACTTTCTTAAGTTGCACTTAAGTGGGGGGTTGATAGAGGTTTTTAATCACAAAGTCACAGGACTTAATTTTTTTCTTTTTTTGTAACTGAGCTAAAAAGGGCTGCTTTTTGGCAGGGGCAGATGAAGGTTCACAGGAGCCCTTTAAGGGGTCAAGTACCTTTTCCCTTTTCCCTTTTTTCTTTCTTTTTGTTAAAAAAAAATGTATGAAGCAACAAGGCAGTTGACTGATGCTGCTGGGATTTGAAAACTTGACTTTTTTTTTAAAAGAAGAAAATAGAACTTGCCCCTCTACGGGAAGCTGTGTGCCAAAGAACCAGTGTCATAACCCTCCTTTTTCCTCCTCCCTCTCCCACTGAGCCGATGTTGCGTTATTGCGTATCCCAGCTGCTCTGTGTGGGTTTTTGTGAATCTGTGTGTGAAGTCTCTACCTCATTGTAGTGTATGCAGGGAAGACTGCATTCTCCTGCAGATGTGTGGAGTAAGCTGTGGTGTAGTTTTTTTGGCACATAATAAACACTTTGCAGCAGTAAAAAAAAAAAAAAAAAAAAAAGAAGCGATAGAAGGAGTGAAACCCATCATAGAGAGTTTATTGGAGCAGGGCATATTAAAATATGGATTTTCGCAATACAATACACCAATCATGCCAATAAAGAAAGCAAAATTATCTCCTGATGGAAAGACTCAATGGCGTTTAGTTCAAGATCTAAGAGCAATAAATGACCATGTGCAAAAGACCTATGCCGAGGTACCAAGTCCATCACAAATCATTGCAGCAATTCCACCTGAAGCTGCTTGGTTTACTGTTCTGGACTTGAGCTCTGCGTACTTCTCTGTTCCCCTGCACAGAGACAGCCAGAAGCTGTTCGCTTTCTCCTGGGAGGGTAAATCTGTCTTCTGGACACGTTTGCCCCAGGGATTTGCAGATTCAGCTTCACTCTTTTGCCAAATTCTGCAGAGAGACCTTGAGTCAATAACATTCCTTGACAGCAAAATGGTACATTATGTTGATGACATCCTGCTGATGTCACCATCTGCTGAAGTCTGTTATGCTGATAGCGTACACTTGATCAAAGAGCTAGGCAAAAGGGGCCATAAAATTTCCAAATCGAAACTTCAATTCGTGAAGGAAAAAGTAAATCATTTAGGATTCATCCTAGAGAAAGGCTCCAGAAGAATTTCCAAAAAGAGAACACAAGATATACAGAATTTGAGTTTGCCTAAGACCAAAAAGCAACTCAGGGCAATCATAGGAATAATGAGCTTCTGTAGAAACTGGATTCCAGGTTATGCTTACATCACAAGACCTCTGATAGAGCTAACCAAGAAGGAAGTCCCAGAACCGTTAAAGCTGAATAAAGAACATATCCATGCATTAGAGAAATTGAAATCACTTACACGTAGAAAACTTCTTTTTTGAAACTTCTAATTAATTAATTAATTAATTAATTAATTAATTTAGAGCATTTTTCCATGGTTACAGGATTCATGTTCTTTCCCTCCCCTCCTCTAACCCCTCTTCCATAGCCAACAGACCAGTTTTACATGTGTCATTGATCAAAACCCATTTCCATATTATTGATAT
>NW_025387194.1:0-4154 GCF_016433145.1 Gracilinanus agilis
TATATATATATATATGTATGTATATATTGCCAGATGAGGATCCCTTGAAGGAATTGCAAATATTTAGCTCAGAGAAGAGGTGATAGAGGTGATTTATGGGGTATATGATAGTTATCTTCAAATATTAGAAAGACTGCTATGTCAAAGAGGTATTAAACATGCCTTTTTGGCCCCAGAGGAAAGAGGTTGGGAGCAATTAGAATGAAACAAGTTTAAACTTAATTTAAGAAAAAATTGGAAGGGAAAAATGAAAGCTACCAAACACAGGCTGCATCAGAATGAAGTGGTTTTCTTCTCACTGAAGGTCTTCAAGATGAAGTGAATATTTTCTTTGCAACATTATAATAAATTAGTTTGTGGGGTATGGGTTGGAATAGATAGTCTCTGAGGTCCATGTATTTGCAAAATTTTGTAATTTATCAAAAGAAATAGTTGCATATCCAGCCCCTCTCTTTAGTCCCTGGAATGCTAAAGAACAAAACGTAATAAATGTTGAGTATAAACAGAAGCAAATGTCTTTGAGTTACCTAATTAGAACTAACAAACAAGAAATAATGAACTCAGAAAGAAACCAATCTCTTAAGAAGCATTTGAATGACAAGTAAGATCAAGAAAGATAGTTTGGTCTGGAAATATTCATACTTGATCTCTGTCATCACTTGAGTAGGACATAGAAAAAATGTAAATTACATTTCCTTCAAAGAATGAAGAAATGATCTGGGATTCATAAAATAAGAAGGCCCAGATCAGTGGGAGAATGAACTCATCAACTGCAATAGAAAATGACTTTTTTAAGGAAAGCAAAATCTACTCCCTCATCCCAAGTAGAAATCACCTATACTACAAAGACAGAAAGACACAAAGTAAAGCATCATATCTTCTTGAATATATGTTTTACATGTAGTAGGCAAGCAAATGATTGCTTCATTACATTGCACTGACAGTCCTGGGAGCTCAAGAATAAAAGGTAATAATCAATTACTATAAACAAAAATATCTAGGTGCTAACATGCGGAAATTAGTATTTTCATCATGTTGTCTAGCTACCTTCCCAACTTTGGGCCATTTGCAATTTAGATTAAACTGATGTCTATGTCCTTGTCCAAATAATTAGTTTTTGGTTTTTTAAGTCTAATAACAAGGTCAAAAATAAAACTGTGCCCTTATGTTATCATGATAATAACAGATAATTTGGAGAAGCAGATAAATAGAGCAAAATAGAGCTTCAAGTCCAGAGCCAGAGAATGACAGGCTTCAGTGAGGAAAGGAGGGGGCTAAACACTCCTGGCTCTCACACCCCTCCCCCCTAAACAGTTGCCGGTTTCAGTTGGTAATGAAATCAGGAATGAGATTCTTCTAGTAAGTTTCTGTTATGGCTGAAACCCCAATGATGTTCCTTTTCTTTCATTTATATTCCTCACAGGTCAGTTAGATGAGTATATAGAAGCTAGCTATCTAACTGTTGAGGACAGAGAAGATCTTAAACTGGCAGCAGACAGGATTCAAACTAGATGTCCAGACCGAGTTGTGAGTATCCCCCCAAATAATTACCAGGCCACAGATTTGAAGATAAAGGTTATATTAAGTAATAACAAGGAAAACTAGAGAGGTTAATGAAGGTATTTGAATAATGAAAGGTGACCCTGAACTATTAAAATTGAAGCTGCCCTTCCCCCCTCACCGGAGGGGTGAAGGCACCTAACTGAACTTGTTAGATAATTTATATATCTAATCACTAAATCACTAGGTAATTATATATTGACATTAATGAAGAATAATATTAACAAACAGGCTAACCCTATGAGTAGAAACCATTGGCTTATGCTACAATGGCCACCTCAGGTGAACCCCCAAGTCTGGAGTAGTAAGCAGAGTGTCTGCTCACTTCAACCTCCACAAAGTAACTGTCTCCAACCCTTCTCAACTTCCCCCTCACCCAAAGTTCTCCAAGGGGGTCCCCTGGAATTCTGGGTGAGGCTCTCCCTGTATCTTTGCAGGGATTACATGCTTTGCATCTCCACATAACACTTATCCAAATCACTGGTGTTTTTTTTAAAGTCTAATAAGATCAAAAATAAAACTTACTGTACACCACATTTTTCCCGTATATAAACATGCCTCTTGATGCCAAGCACCCTGAACAAGTAGTCTGGTCGCTGGTTCTTCTTTCTGCTCATACAATTCTCTTTCAGTTCTGGTCTTCCATGTATTTAAACTGCATTGCAGAGATTTTACTGTTTGGCACTAAATGGTCACCATTCACATGGTACCATACCCCACTAGGACACTCAAAGGATACTATGGAAGACTGCCAGTCAACCCCTTGCTATTAATTCAGCATGACATTGATGCCTTGTTGGAGCAAAAGATAGCAGGACAAAAAGAGGTGATGAGGGATTTTCCTGTTTTTCCAATAGGAGTTGCTGTTGCTTATCTAATTTTGGAAAGAAGGAAGATCAAGTCCTCCATAAATGCCTCTGGACTCTTTTTCTGCATCCCTCTTCACATACCAGGTACCCCTCTGCGTAAATTAATCCATTTGGGACTTACAAACAAGTAATTTCTTTTTTTTTTTTAACCCTTATCTTCCATCTTGGAATCAATACTGTGTATTGGCTCCAAGGCAGAAGAATGGAAAGGGCTAGGCAATTGGGGTTAAGTGACTTGCTCAGGGTCACACACCTGGGAAGTGTCTGAGGCCAGATGTGAACCTAGGAACTCCCGTCTCTAGGCCTGGCTCTCAATTCACTGAGCTACCCAACTGCCCCCCAAAACAAGTAATTTCATAGATTTAATCCCCTCCAATCACAAGGTTTTAATTTCCATGGTACTTCTTAGGAATGTTCCTCCTAAGAAGTAAAGAGAAATCAAGAGTTACTTGTTCAAAAGTGCACAATATCTGAGGTATTGAAAATTATATCATTCCCCAATGTCCTCATTCATGATAGAATTGTGAAGTGGATTATGACAGTGAGAGAATTACTGGGAGAACATCCAAAACTCCATCTGGCAAATTGAGATACTCTCTTTTAAAAAGTGATCCTTCTATTCGTACATGTAATGGGCCAAGACTTGAAGTCTTGAAGTCAAGTCAATAGACAAAGTAAACCTAGAAATGATAGCTCTAAATCCAAAAAGGAGGGGGCTATTTTATTTTGTTGTAACTTGGTTACCATGGGGTGCATTTCTCATTTCACGACTACACATCTATCACCTCTCTGGAAGGCGTAACAAACACCACCTCTCAATTGTGCTCCAGGGACATGCATTCTTCCACTCTGGCGTGTAACTCCATCTTACAAAATAGAAATATGCTATTGGATTCTTCATGTCCTACTGATGTTAGTCTACTTTGGCTTTTTATTCGTAAAGGTTTCCATGAATAACAATTTTATTATTTTTGCTTCATTCTAGAGGTATGGGTTTCATGAAAAGTAAGAAAGAGACATTTCAGAGGCCAAACTTGTTATCCTTTTGGTGACTTCTCCATAAGTGTTAAATGGTGTTGAATTCAAATTAGGGCAATTAAAGTTTCCAGACTATCATGCATAGACCCTACCCATTTCCCCATTTCCAGCACAATTCAAATGAATTTATAATCAACTTAATGTCGGTACTTCCAATGAGACAGGTTGCCACCCATCTCTCCCCTCTCCTACTATTTCTCCATGACCTACCATAAAGGGTCCACCTGACATGATGGTGGCCTTCCTCTAAGTGAAAGGTTCTTAATCTAAAGATATTATGAATGTGAACTTAAAAATATCTTTGATAACTATATTTCAGTTTCAAATTTATAATTTGTTTCCTTTATAATCCAGTTTATTTCATTGTATCCATTAAAAGCTTTTTTTTTTTGAATAAGGCTTCACCATTTGGCCCACATACTAAAGGTCAAGATTCCCTCCTCTGGATATTTTGGCATTATATGCATAGCCATGGAGCACAAGGACTTTCCATCACTTTTCCCTTTCTAATTCTGAATGTTTTTCTGATATGGAGAAATTAATCATTCAGAGGTGAAGGTCTATGAGCTGAAGATCCTGAAATAATAGGCACAGCAGAAAGAACTGGAGTTTGAGGGAGGCTTCACTTTCAGCAAATCAAGTGTGGGGTGAGAGCAGATAAATGAGATCAACTGTTTAGTACTACTA
>NW_025387195.1:0-8311 GCF_016433145.1 Gracilinanus agilis
GAGAGAGAGAGAGAGAGAGAGAAAGAGAGAGAGAGAGAGAGAGAGAGAGAGAGAAGTGGGGTCAGGCCAAAACTATATCTTCCGTATGTATTTACGGAAGGTTCACACTCAGCATGAACACTTAAATGATTTGAATTATGGGTAAGAGAATAAGAGAATCCTGGGGAGAAAATTCTATCCACACAATTCCCCACTGTGATTCCATTGGGAGGTGAGCATGTTGAAATCTCCCAGATTTACATGCCTAATCTCCCTAGTGAATCATTACACATGACCAGCTTATATCTCTAAAAGATCTCTTACTAAAAATGCATACAATATTGTATTTTCTAAGGGGAAATTATAATAATTTGAGGATAAGAGGGAAATAAAAGAGAAAGAGAGCAAAAACAATGTTAGGTAGGTGCATTGACAAAAAGCCAATTGGGGGGCAATCCCCTTTGGCATAAGAGTGTACACTCAAAATAAATGTGTTCAACCCCTCACAATTCAATTCACTACATCCCAAAGTTCATTCTGGATTTTTGGATGCAGTGTGTGATTTCTGCAGGCATCTCCATGGTGCCTTCTCCAAAGAGTTCACTTTCTCGACTCAGAGAGTTAGTGAGTTTCTTATACTAAAAATTTTTCCAAAAGATTTTAAACTTAACATTATAGGATTATAATACAATCCCCCCTGAGGAGGGTGTTGACCAACACCTGGATCATCCCAGGATACATGGCTGAGTTATGAGGTATATGAATCAATTGCCAAAAGAAAATCAAAAACATAAAAAAATAGAAGAAAAGAAAAAAAATCAAAATAGAATTATATATAAAAATTCTGAGTAAGCAAGAATAAGCCCACAACATGTTCCAGAATCTGGGCCCAATAAAGTGATTTACGTCCCACAAGCCTGTAGGATCATAGCAGCAATTATGCACTTATCCAATCAGCAGCCAGGACTATAGAAAATGACCATACTATGAAAGACAGAAAAGGGACTAGACTATAAAGCAAAAGGGAAATAGTATTCCTTGATATGATTTTACCTTCACTCACAGGAATGGGGGAGCCAAAGTGGCAGCTAAACTGAGGTACTTTGTCTGAATCCAGCAAGGGGAAATCCTGAGTCTGACATTGTCAGATAGCCATTTTCTCAAACCTCAAAACAAGTCCTTTGTCTTAGGGAAGATTCTCATCAATTCCACTGGGATTGGTTGGTCTCCTTGTGCTTCTTGGCACTGTACAATGGCTCTTTTGTGATCTCTTTTTCTGAAATCAGACACAATTATTAGTTAAAGCCCCATAATATTTAATAATCAATGGCAGGTTTCCATAGTGTAAAGCTTTTGGGTATGTACTGATATTAGGACTAATGGATATTGTAAACTTATTTTAGTGAAAAATAAAAAACAAAACATAAATACTGGTAACATGTACTTCAAGTGCAAACAAATAAAAGAATAAAGAAAATTCAAATACCCAAATGCACATACAAGGAAAAATAATAATAAAATATAAAAAAAATTTAATAGTTCATATTCCATGACAAGGTGTCAGAGACACAACATAAAGGTTTCTCATTCAAAAATGAGATTTATTTCCTTCTTAACTTGGCCATGATCCAAAGTGTGAGTGTACATGATTTTTTTTACCAGGTAATAGCTTTATAAAAAACAGTAGTACAACAGCTAATGCACAGTCTAAGAAATACCAAAATCTTCAAAATCACAAGAGTCCATTTAATGACAATAGCAAACAAACTCACTATCATTAGAATTCACATGAGTCTCTTGCTGTGTGACATTTAAAAAACCTATGAAGCTCATGGATACTTGTCACAAGTTCTCCAGATCTAGCCAATCTGTCAACTTTAGCCGAAGTATTTCTAACAAAGTCTATCACTGCAGTAATTCTTAAATTTGGCAGGAGAGCCCAGAAAAACCTCTGTACTGCTGATGAAGACCTTTTGGGTCTAAAATGTTACCAAGAATCTAGATCATTCTGGTGGAAGGGTAGAATAAGCTAAAGAGTTACCAAAAAACACCCCAAACCATCTAGGGGTAACCAAGGAAATTCTCCACACCCCCCATGAGATTATAACCCATCATGGCGTAACCAAGCCCCTTGGGAAACCTTCCTTCCTTTGGTATAAGCCTGTAACAGCCATAAAAGGCATGTATTTATATGTCCCATACATTGCAATAGTGAAAGTAACTTCTGATGTCTCATCCATTTTATTTTTATAAATGTGGAGGAGGGGGATATTATTGTACTTTACTTCAACTACTAAATGGATCCTTACCTCTTGTTACAAACAACTCAAAGGTAGGCAAATGATCAGTCAGAGATAGATGTGCTACTGCTCCCTGGTGGGTGCTGCAGTGATCCAGGATGGTGGTGATGGCCATAGGTACATTTATCTTTCCTATTAATTGCTATTAAAATTTTAAAAATTAATTTCCAGGGGGCTAAGTAATATTTTTTCTGGAAAGGGAGCAGTAGGCCAAAAAAGTTTGGGAATCACTGGTTTTATGGATGTAGACTACAGACTTTTGGGTTTTGAGCTCTAAAAGAGGCTATGAAAGCTTCCCTGGGTTAGTTTAAAATTGGCTTGGAAACTTAACAGGGTTGGGTCTGGTCAGTGTAGAAAGGGCTATTCTAGGTGTGGTGGCTTCCCACACTGTTCTGCTCTGTGTACAGGGGGAGCACAGGGTGTGCACAGCGGTCTAAAAGCCACCTCAGCTCCAAGTTGGTAGTTCAAGTGGCTACTGAGCTTGAGATCAACCTGTTGGGGGTGGGAGGGAAGAGTGATTTATACTTCACCCTCTGTGCAGGAAAATGGCTCTCAAGGACCCTCAGCCATTGTGCTCAAGAGAAGAAGTGGGCGGATGGCGGCAGGCTTGGCAAGGACCCCCAGGCAGTTAGTGAGGGAGGCAGAAGCTGTATCAGCAGTAGCAGCAGCTGTGGGAGGAAGAGGAGGAGCGAGGGTGGCGTAGGCTTTTAAAGCTAATCTGTCTTTAACTAGGATAGGAGTAAGGGTCCTAAACTCCAAACTTCTGATCACCAAAAATGTAAGATTTAAAGTAATATCAATAACTCCAAGTATTAATTTTATAAAGTTAATTAATAATTACTTAAAGCAGAAGAAATTTAAAAAAAATAGAAAGAGAAGTTCAAAGTCTAATTTTCTAAACAAAGTAAGACCATGTGTGTAAATTCTCCTGCCTGGCTGAAAGCCAGTTTCAGCGGTTGAGTTAAAGGAAAGAGAGAGAGAGGCAGGGTCAGACCAAAACAACATCTTCTATATGTACACACACAGTGTTTTGCCCTCGGTGTGAGCATGTAAGTGGGATAAGAATGTCCTGGGGAGCAAATTCTAATGTTTGTTTTAAATTCAGGGAAGTGTCTAGCAGACTCCCTATGGCCACGTGGGGATTATCAGACTACATTTCCTGTGATTCCAATGGGTTTCCAGTTTCCAGTTCTTTGGGCGTGGGGACGTAGATGTCCCCAAGCATAGGACAGTTTAAATGAGAGGAGGGCCTAAAAAAAGCCCTTGATCTTCCTGAGGAGCTGGCTAGCGTGCAGGAGAGAGGATGGGCTCCATCGGTAAAAGCTAGGCAGGCGCAGTCATATATATATTTTACCAACATGACCATGGCTTTAATTAAACTACTAATTTCTATTATTATATCAGTCTTTATCATTTTTAATCTTAACACTATCCACACAATTCTCATACATTTAAGATGAAATGATTCCTTGGTAAGAAGTAATGGTAGGTGGAGATCCATAAGAAAGAAAATTATATTTTGTGAGAGCTCTGGCTCTGATGATGACTGCCATGAAGACAGATTTAATATGCATAATACTGACATCTGGTATTGTTATCAACTTTAGTATCGACTTTTGCCCTGAGATGGTAAAGGAATGAATTTGATTAATTTGTAATAAACATATCCCGATAGGTAGTTGGACAAATAGGTGGATAGTGTATAGAGGAACCTAGAATGAGGAACACTCATCTTTCCAAAGTTCAAATCTGGCCTCAGACATTTATTGGCTGTGCAATCTTTAGCAAGTCACTTAACCCTGATTATTACAGTTTCTTCATCTGTAAAATGAATTGGAGAAGAAAATAGCAAACCACCACTCTAGTGTCTGTGTCAAGAAAACCCCAAATGAGACCATGTAGAATTGAATACAGCTGAAAATGTCTGCTTGACAAACACACACACACACACACACACACACACACACACACATAGTAAAAATGGGACCAGTTAGCAATGGTGTCTCAGCAGTCTCCAAGCCCCAGGCTGCAAAACTCTAGAAAGGGGGAGGGGAGTGAGTGAATGGGTTTCTTCCTCCTCCCCCTCCTTTGGCAGTTGCTGCTTCTGGTAACTGTTATTAACAGAGTCTCTTTCTGCCTAGAAATGGAGGCTCTCTGACTTAGCTATCACAGGGCTAAACTGGCTGGCAAAATGGGAATAATGCCACAAAAATTGGCAACTTCCATTGTTGAAAGCTTATTCCCTAAGCAAGTGATTCCCAAAGTGGGCGCTACCGCCCCCTGGTGGGTGCTGCAGCAATCCAGGAAGGCGGTGGTGGCCACAGGTGCATTTATCTTTCCTATTGATTGTTATTAAAATTAAAAAAATTAATTTCTAGGGGGCTAAGTAATACTTTTTCTGGAAAGGGGGCGGTAGGCCAAAAGAGTTTGGGAACCACTGCCCTAAGCCCAAGATAGATAAAGTGCTCAGGATGTCTTCAAGCAACTTCCTTGATCACTGGAACTCAACTACTCTCAGGATCTGCCAGGATGGAGATTTGGCTTAGGTAATGTATGAATTAGGCTTATATAGTCTGAAATACAACACCTCAAACCTCACACTCTTAACAAGAGAAGGGAATTCAGGGAAACAGAGGGGGAAAGGTTCTAGGTTTGAGAGTGAGGTAAAATCTATCTAAGATCTTCAAGGTGCTGTCAGAATAGCTATTCCCCCCCCCCCCATCCCCCCAGAGGGGAAAGCCTCTGAATAAAACTATTTCTCTCTAAACTCCCTCACAACCTAAATTTTCTCTTAAAATCTAATATTAACAGGTCCAAGATGGTAAAGATGGTCTTGATTGTAGATCTGTAATTGTTTAGGGATTGGCTGGGACACTGCTTACAAGGTTTTGTCGCAATGCTCACAGCCTTTGGGAAATAATCTGCTTAGAGTCAGTAAGGAGTATTCAGCAATGAACCACCCTGCACTTTGGGTTAGGGATAAGCTAAGCTACTAAGAAGTAATCCTACCCCTTTCCAGCCACCCTGCTCCCTCTGTCCTCCAAAGAGTGAGTTTGCCAAGCTGGGTGTCCTGCTTTTTATACCCACGTTCTTAACTGCCCCAACTGTCCCCTCTCCTGGAGTTCTGGGGGGTTACTGTGGAGTTCTGTGAGGCAGTTCACCCCACTTAAGATTATGCATGTTACAATATCCATAAACATGGAAGATCATACCATGTTGATCTTTAAGACGTCAGAACTCTGACAAATAGAGGTAGCAGACTCGCTCTTAGGAGGATTTTATGGTTTTTCACCCATCTTAACATGATATCATTGCTCCCATGTATATATTTTTTCTTTTTCTATATACCTTATTAAAAATTTAGTTCCATTTATTTTTATATATTACATAACATAATATATAACAGAACAATAATACATATGATTTATTTTATTATCACAGGCCCACTCCCTAACCTCTGTTGTTTTTATGAGTACATCAACTTGTTCAGGAGAAGGTTATATATACGTAGTTTATACATACACATATATATAAATATATGTATACTCATATGTCCTTCAAATAACTATATGTAGGATGAGGTGTCAACAAAATTCTCCCATTAGTCCTTACATCTGAGTTTTTACATATTTACTCCTGTTTTCATGAGGCCTCAGATCACTCTGCCAAGTCTATGGCCACTGCCAAGGTATCATTATAAATGATGATCTTACTTGCTCCACCTTTAAGAATCTTTCATATGTTCCCTCTTCCCCCATGATATTAATAGCTCAGGATGGAGGAGTCTTCCATTGGGAGGACTTGTCAAATTCTCCTTTTCCTTAGGTATTGTTCATTATCAGATTAATGTTTGCCAAAATATTTGTCTCATTCATAGCAGATATAGTCAAAGCATTATAGCATTCCTCAGTAGCTAGGTCAAGGCCTATTGGACTTATTTCTCCTTTAAACTATTCTGCCACAAATTCTCCCCTTTTTACATTTTCCTGTTAACTAAAAATGTATTTTTCTACACATCTCTATGTATAAATCCTGTTTTTCTTTAAGCCATTTCATATGAGAATGAGATTTGTGTCAGACACTCCTCGAAACCATTTCTCTTTTTTGCTTGTGCACTGTGATAATATGGGATTTTGTCTATAACTTTCCAAGGAATTTTCATTTCGGGGTTTTAAGTGGTGATTATTAGATTCTTTTTTTTTTTTTTTTTTTAACCCTTGTACTTCGGTGTATTGTCTCATAGGTGGAAGAGTGGTAAGGGTGGGCAATGGGGGTCAAGTGACTTGCCCAGGGTCACACAGCTGGGAAGTGGCTGAGGCCGGCTTTGAACCTAAGACCTCCTGTCTCTAGGCCTGACTCTCACTCCACTGAGCTACCCAGCTGCCCCTGATTATTAGATTCTTATTTCTACTTTGCCTTCTAGTTCTAAGAAGTGTGAGCAATTTTATGATTTTATGAACTAAAATATCTAAACTCTTTTTTTTGTCATAGCTTTCAGGAAGTCTAATGATTCTTCATTTCCCCCCCTTTCATATGTTTTCCAACTCAGTTGTTTTTGCTATGATAAACCTTGTGTTCTATTTTTTTCAGTCTTTTGACTTAGTTTTAATATTTCTTCTTGTCTCATGGAATCACTAACTCCTATTTAGTCCATTCTAATTTTCAAAGTGTTGCATGGGAAATTTTTTTTTTTTACCTCTTGTAATAAACTGCTATTTTTTTTCATTTCTTTCTTTCATAGTTTTCTTTTTCTTTTTTTAATCTAACACAAATCTCACTGATGAAAACATTTTACTCCTTAAAAAAGCTCTTACTTTATTTCTTTTTTTAAAATAATTTTTTATTTTTAGAAAAATTTTCCATGCTTACATAACTCATGTTTTTACTTTCCCCTTCACCCCCTCAACCCTCCACCCCCACCCTCTGCTGTAGCTAATTCGCATTTCCACTGGTTTTATTATGTGTGGTCAGTCAAGATTTATTTACACATTATTGATAGTTACATGGGTGAGGTCTTTTCAGGTCTACATCCCCAATAATGTCCTCATCAACCCAAGTGTCCAAGCAGTTGTTTTTCTTCTGTGTTTCTACTCCTGTAGTTCTTCCTCTGAATGTGGGTAGTGTTCCTTTCCATAAATTCCTCAGAATTGTCTTGGGTCATTGCATTGCTGCTAGTACAGACGTCCATTACATTCTATTTTACCACAGTATATCAGTCTCTGTGTACAGTGTTCTTCTGACTCTGCTCCTTTCACTCTGCATCAATTCCTGGAGGTCTTTCCAGTTCACATGGAATTCCTCCAGTTTATTATTCCTTTGAGCACAATAGTATTCCATCACCAGCATATACGACAATTTGTTCAGCCATTCCCCAATTGAAGGGCATACCCTTGCTTTCCAGTTTTTTGCCACCACAAAGAGCACTGCTATAAATATTTTTGTGCAAGTCTGTTTATCTATGATCTCTTTGGGGTACAATCCCAGCAATGGTATGGCTGGATCAAAGGGCAGGCATTCTTTTATTGCTCTTTGGGCATAGTTCCAAATTGCCCTCCAGAATGATTGGATCAGTTCACAACTCCACGAGCAGTGCAGTAACATCTCAATTTTGCCACATCCCCTCCAAAATTTATTACTCTCCCCTGCTATCATTTTAGCCAATCTGCTAGGTGTGAGTGGTATCTCAGAGTTGTTTTGATTTGCATTTCTCTAATTATTAGAGATTTAGAACACTTTCTCATGTGCTTATGGATACTTTTGATTTCTTTATCTGAAAATTGCCTATTCATGTCCCTTGCCCATTTATTAATTGGGGAATGGCTTGATTTTTTTTAACATTTATTAATATTCATTTTTAACATGGTTACATGATTCATGCTCCACCTTTCCCCTTCACCCCACCCCCCGCACCCCCTCCCACCAATGGCCGATGCGTATTTCTACTTGTTTTGTCATGTGTCCTTGATCAAGACCAATTTCCAAATTGTTGGTAGTTGCATTGGTGTGGTAGTTTCGAGTCCACACTCTCAATC
>NW_025387196.1:0-7364 GCF_016433145.1 Gracilinanus agilis
TATGTAAAATATATACTATTTTATGTATAAACATATATATAATATAAAACTATTCCATTATAGTTTTTCATAATCCAATTCTATGTATTTTGATTTATGCATTTGAAAACATAATCTTGAGAAGAGATCTCCAGTCCACCAAAGGGATCCATGAAACAAAAAAGATTAAGAACCTCTGCTAAGTCAGGAATAAATTAGGGTAATTTTTGGCTTACAAATGGAAAGAAGATAGAGAGTAAGAGGGGAAAAGCAACTTCTTTGAGATACACGAGAAGGAGTTAGAAAAAAGAGCAAGAAAATTGAAAAGGATGTTTCTGTGTTCACATGAGGAAGAAACTGAAGTCAAATTAACTGAGATGGTAGTAGCAGAAGATAAACAACAACAAAAAAAGAAATATTGCAGATGCATAGTTCTCCTGGGGCAGCTAGATGGTGCAATGGTTAGAGTGGTAGGCCTGGTATCAGAAAGACCAGAGTTCTCAAATTTTCACCTTGGACACTTACTAGCTGTGTATTCCTGGGCAAGTCATTTAACCTAGTTTGCCTCGGTTTATAAAATTTATAAAATGAGCTGGAGAAGGAAATGGCAAACCACTCCAGTATCTTTGCTAAGAAAATCCCAAATGGGGTCATGAAGAGTCAGACATGACTGAAATAACTGAAAAATAGCATAGTTCTCCTAGGGAGGAAGAATGGAATCGGTGAAGTGAAGATGTTTACTCAAACAGTTCTCAAGTTGGTCATCACATAGCAGGACCAAGACAAATTGATTTCTGTCCAGAGAAATAAGGATGAGAATTAGGAGAGAGGCTGGAATGATACAGGAAGAGCAAATGAGCCCTTAAAGTTAATGGGGGACAAAAACTCAAGTTAGTTAAGTTCATAATTTGAGCATTTGCCTGTATTATGGCTTTTATTTTTAAACCCTTACTTTCTGTCTTAGAGGTTCTAAGGCAGAACCGTGGTAAGAGCTAGGCAATTGGGATCAAGTGATTTGTCTAGGGTCACAAAGCTGGGAATGCCTGAAGTCAGATTTGAACTATATTGTGCTTTTAAAATAGACACAATGTTTGGCTGCTAGGAAAAACTGTGTAAGAAGATGAATGAAATAGCACAACCAACCTTTCCTTTCTGGACTCATTCTGACCTTCAGCCCTTAACCAATTGTTGTTTTCCAAAAAGAATAGGATAAGGTTTTAAATTGTGAACACAGTTCCTCTTTCACAGATACTATGCTAGTGATGTTCAATAATGAATATTTTTTGTGGTCCTTCTTATTAATGGTAGACTCTTCCTTCCAAAATGATCAGAGGAATTCAACCCTCTGGATCACTCCATTGAACTATCCCCACCACCCCCAGTTCCTCAGGAAGATACAAATCTTTACCCAAGGAAGATACCAAGCAAGTGTCCAGGGACTGAAATTTGAATTGGGTAAATGCCATGAAGGGAACGTTACCTCAGCAAATTAATAGGGACCCAATCTTGTGACACTCCAAATCTTTGGATCCTGAATCACTGGGTCTAAGGAGGGTTTCTGTGAAAGAGTCCTCTATAATCAATAATGTGCCCCTGAAGGGCAAATAAGGGGCTGAATCAGATTAATAGCAGTGAGCTTCAGTAATAGAAGTCATTTTTAAAAAACCCTTACCTTTCATTTTAGAATCAATACTGTATATTGGTTCCAAGATAGAAGAGCAGTAAAAGCTAGGCAATGAGGGTTAAGTGACTTGCCCAGGGTCACTCATCTAGAAAGTATCTGAGGCCAGATTTGAATCCAGGATCTTCTGACTCTAGACGTGACTCTCAATCCACTGAGCCACTCAGCTATCTCCAACAGTGGTGATTTTAATGGTTGCTGGTTCAGGCCAGAAGAGAAGCTGCTTATTAATTGGACTAATTGCAACCATTAACCTGTTGATACTCTTCTCCCTCAAAAACTTCTCCCTTTGTGTTTTCCAAAATATTGTTGTTCTTGTATACTGAGCTCTTTCTCCCTCCTTTATAAAGGAGTTCAGCATTTGGCTCATTATTTTCCTCTCCTCCCCAAATTCTTCCCTTAAAATAGGAACCTTTAATATCTATATGGAAAAGATATTCCCTATAACTCCCTAGTGTCAGACAGGTGGCACAGAGGATAGAGCCAGGGCCAAGTGTCAGAAAGAGTTGAGTTGCCCAAGCTGGCCTTAGACATTTACTAGCTGTGTGACTCTGGGCAAGTCACTTAACCCTTTTTGACTCAATTTCCTCATCTGTAAAATGAACTGGAGAAGGAATTGGAGAACCACTTTTGTATCTTTGCCAAGAAAACCCCAAATCGGGTCATGAAGGATTGGTCCCAACTGAAAACCAACCGAATGACAACAAAACTCTCTATTCTCCTGATTCTACAGCTTCCTGAAATCCCACCAGCGACTCCATTCCATCTCAGGAATACCAAGGGGGCTGGATAGTGTTCCTTTTCCTTAATTAGAGACTGACAAGATCATTTTTGTTTTCTCCTTTTGTCTTTCCATCTTTCCCCGTGCCTCACTGTTTCTAAACCCATTCTTTCCTCATATTGAGACTTCCAAGCCCTTAGTACTTTCCCAGCCCATCTGTAAAATAAGCTGGATAAGGAATGGAGAACCCACTCTATAGCTTTGCCAAGAGAACCCTAAATGAGGACAAGAAAAGTCAAAAATGACTGAAAGGAATGAAAAACAACAATACCAACAAGGGAGTATGAAACAAGTGTTAATGAAACACTATGTATGCTAAGAACCCTAAAAATAATATGAATTTGAACCTCACAACAACCTTGGGCAACAAACAAATGAATACATAAAAAATGTAAAAAACAAACCAAAACAATAACAAAAAACAGACAAGGAATTGAGGCCCAGAGAGCTTAAACTTCTTTCTCAAAGTCACATAGGTAATTAGTAGCAGTCAGGATTTGAATCCAAGCCCTCTGAGTACAAATCCAAACACTTTTTCCATTGTATCATGATGCCTCTCAAAGTACTGTGCCTTGTGTGAGTATCATTTCATAAGGGAGTAGTGGCGGCGGCGGTGATCTCTCCCAGATGTTTATAGTACCATTTCAGGGACCAGGAACAACGAAATTTGGCATCTGTGTCCTCTTCATAAAATGTGTTATTCCCTGCTAGCAGCTTGTCCTTAATCAAAAGAATAAATACTAAACAGTAAATTTTCCAGCATTAACATGTGTTCGTGATGTAACTTTTGGGATGATGAGGCTTTCTTTAGTAGGTACGGAAATCATACAGTAGTCAGTCACCTTTCTGACTTTGACAAAGGCTAATTTTCCCTGATGGTTTTATAAAATGTGCTGGATCCCAGAGTAATTCATCCTCAGTTGTTTCATCATGTCCTAATGAGAAAGGGGAGCCTGGCAAGGAAGGGTCTGTCAGCTCCATCATATACTGGAGTATGAGTTGGGGGATAGCTCAGGTTTTTGGGCTCTTGGAAGAGTGGTCTCCAGAAGCACTGCTTGTTGGCTGGGGAATATAATGTAGAAATATCAAAGATGGGGCCTTGCCATGGCCCCCAATGCCCCCAGGACAACTTAACAGATTAAAATATGATTAGCAAATTTTTAATAAATAAAAATGCAATAGAACATTGGTCATATTAATATGTGGTTTTCTAAGTTAACACATGCCTAAAGAGACCCTTGGTGGTTCCTTTTTTCTATTTCAGTTTGATACCACTGGTGATATGAATAAAGTGATGGATCTGGATTCAGGAAGACCTGAGTTCAAATCTTGTCTCAAATACTAACTAGTTTGCTGATTCTGGGAAAGGCACTTAACTGCTACCTGTCTCAGTTTCCTTATCAGTAAGATGGGAATAATAATACTACCTCCTTCCCAAGGTGGTTGTGAGGATCAAATGAGATATTTGTAAAGTACTTAGTACAGTGCCTGGCATATAATAGGTACTTAAGAAATCTTTCCTTCTCTCCTTCTCTCTCCCTCCTTCCCTTCTCCTTCCTTCCTTCCTTCCTTTGCTGTGGGAACATAGAGGATGATTTCCAGGATAGAATGATTTTTCCGGAAGATGCTAGTGCTCAAATAAATTACCTCCAGCTCAGCTGTTTCTCTATAATGTCTGATATGTTCTTTTACCCGAAAGGCAGAGTACTTGCAACAAAGCACCTTAGCCTCAGGCATAGGCCATGAGGAATAGAACAGTTATAGAGCATTGTTTGCTTTCCCCTCAACAGAAGTCCCTTCCTCCATGAAGGCTTCCCAGACTCTAACCCCAGAAATGAAAAGAGATCTTTCTTCAACTTTTCTTAGAGTATTCCATCCGGACCTTTCTTTTGCCCTTCTCATATCTTGTGTAGCTTATGTGCTTTCTGTGCATATCCTATCCTGCCACCTGGGTCATAGGCTCCTTAAGGATAGGAGGTGTGTGATTTTTCATCTCTGTATTTTCAAGGTCTTCAGAGCCTGATGCCTTACACTCCAGCCAGCATTTAAGGAAAGTTTATCGCCCTGAAATCCCCTTCTGAAGGGGACGGTTTACTATTCTCTGCATCTTGCAAGAGACCCAGACAGTTGTTTGGTCCAACAGGCATCAATGGTTCCACTAAAGTGAGAGAGTTCATCATTTTCCAAAAAAGCAAAATGACCAGAGATGATCAGGATGGGCAAATGCTTCCACTGGCCAAATTCTAACTGTGACCCCAAGGAATGTTTTCTGAATATTATTTACATCATCCGGAATCTGATCCAGTCCTGTGCTGAATCACAGCAGGGTTTCTTTTTGGTGATCTCGAGTTCCAACTCAGAGACAAACCAAAATAAACACTACTTTGGTTCATCAGGCTAAAAAAAAATAAACCCCTAACCTGAGAAGTATGCAGGAAACAGAAAGCCTGGCCCTGGGAAGATTCAGGTTTTAGTGGTGAATCTTCTTTCTGGCATTCTGTTTTGTTCAAAGAGCCCTCTGGCCTGCCAGCCAGCAGACTCCAGAAAGCAGCCCCATTAGGAGGGGGCCTAGAGCTAAGCATGCCTTTTGAAGTTCTCACTAATTCACTGTATTTATCTTACATCAGGCATCTTGTCAGAGCTAATATAATGTAAACAATTCAAAATCAGTTGGGTAAATCTGGGAGGGGGTGGGGAGAAAGAATGAAGGCTGCACTATATTTGGCTTATTCCCAGTGAAAATTCTGGATCTTATTTACTAAACAATTTGGGGTGGACTTCCTCTCACAATCCTGGGGTGTTTACATATCCACATGTGGGCGCACAATAAATAATGGGAGAGAAGGAATGGAATGGTGGGAAGAACATTGGACTTGGAGGTCCTGGGTTCAAAATCTCTCACTGGTCACTTATTATTGGGGTGATATTGGGCACTGCCTTAACCTCTCTGGACCTCAGTTTCTTCGAATATTAAAAATAGGGGGTGGAGAGAGATATCTTCAAAGGTCCCTTGCCGATCTACATTTACGTTCTTATTTTGTTTAGTCATTTTCTAGTTGTGTCTGAGTCTTTGAGACCCCATTTGGGGTTTTCTTGGCAAAGATGCTGGAGTGGCTTGACATTTCCTTCTTTAGTTCATTTTATAGCTAAGGAAACTGAGGCAGAGTTAAGTGACTTACCCAGGGTCACACAGCTAGTAAGTGTCTAAGGCTGGATTTGAAAGTCTTCCTGACTCCAGGTCTAGTGCTCTTATTCATTGTGCCAGCTGAATGTCCCATTATATGCCTATCAGTCTGCTAATATCCCTGACTGATTTTCAGTTTAGGACCTGGGCAGATCTTCTCCAAGACATACTATTTTTACTTGTCTGTAAACTGCTAGTAATGATATGGGGCATTTATATGAAAATTAATACTTTCACAAAGCACCTTAGACAAAATATCTCATTGAATTTTCAGAGACATCCTGTGAAATCAGGACTACAGGTAAGGGAATATTCCCATTTTGTAGATAAAAGAGGTCCAAGGTCACCCAGTTTTGGAGATTGGATTTGAACCCAGGTCTCTCCTGAATCCAATGCTGGGGATCCTATTTTAGCTGTTACCCACTATTTGAGAGGATTACCAGCCTCAGTTAATAGTTATATAATTCTATCTATCTGTCTATCTATCTATCTATCTATCTATCTATCTATCTATCTATCTATCATCTATCTTTCTAATCTACTGTCAACCTATCTATTATCTATCTTTCTGTCTGTCTATCTATATATCTGTTTATCTCACAGCACAAGTCTCATGAAAAAATCTAGTGAAGAAAACGAAAAAATATCATTATTCACATTTTCCAGCTGGAAGCAAAACTCAAAAACTTAAGGGTTGGGGCTTTAGGTTTGTAGTCAGGAGGACATGGGTTCCAATGTAGCCCCAGAGGCTTCCTAGCTGTGTGACCCAGGGCAAGTCACTTAGCCCCCTTGCCTAGCCCTTGCCCTTCAGTTTTAGAGTTGTTACTAAAGACAGAAGGTAAGGGATAAAAAAAAACAAACAAACCCATAAAGATCATAGATTTAAAGATGGAGGGAACGCTGGAGAACATCTGTTCTAACCCCTTTGTCCCCCATTTTATAAAAGAAGACACCAAAGCTCAGAGGGAATTAAGTGACCTGCTCATAGTCAAACAGGTACTAATAGTAGAGTGGGAATTTGAACCCAGGCTTTCTGAATCCAAATCTACTGATTTTTCTGTTTTATGATTTCCAGTCATATGGTTAGGAAATTACAGAACTGGGACTCAAATCTGGGTTTTCCAGTTTGAAAAGTAGTGACCTTATCACTAAACTCCATTGCCTCTCATTACTGTATGAAAATACATCAGGGTCATCAAAAGTATGCCAAGACCCTCAACAATTAACTTTGGGAACCAAAAAGTCAACCAGTAAGTCAACTAGCTGCCCCAGCTAGAATTTATTAAGCATTTATTACATGGTAGGTACTATTTTAAGTGATGGGGGGTACAAAGAAAGGCAAAAACTAATTGTGGCTCACAATCTACTTGTGTTTTGGATGGGGGGAACAACATGCAAATGACTAGGTACAATCAAGATTTATAAAGGATAAATTAGACAGGCCTGGAGTTAGGAAGACATGTATTCAAATCTGGCCTCAGACACTTACTTATATGATACAAGGCAAGTCACTTAATCCTGCTTGCATCCATGAAATGATCTGGAGAAGGAAATGACAAACCACTCCAGTATCTTCACCAAGAAAACACTAAATAGGGCCATTAAGAATCTGCCATGAAATGACTGAACAATGATATCAGAAGGAAGGCAGTAAGATTAAGAAAGATTGGGAATGCTATGTCCCTAGGCAAGTCGCTTAACCCCCATTTTCTAGCCTGTATTGCCCTTTTGCCTTGTAA
>NW_025387197.1:0-7956 GCF_016433145.1 Gracilinanus agilis
AAAAAAAAAAAAAAGAAATATTGCTTTCCCTGAGTATAATGTTCTTCTGGTTCTGTTTACTTCACTCTGTATCAGTTCATGTCTTTCCAGATTTTCTGAAATCAGTCTGCTTTGTCACTTCTATACCATGACTTGTTCAGCCACTCCCTAAATAATGGACAACTCCATAATTTTCAATTCTTTGCAACCACAAAAAAAAAAAAACTACAGTAAATATTTTTGTACAAATAGGTCCTTTTCCCTTTAAAAAATATCTTAGGGGGGACAGCTGGGTAGCTCAGTGGATTGAGAGCCAGGCATAGAGATGGGAGGTCCTAGGTTCAAATCTGGCCTCAGATACTTCCCAGCTGTGTGACCCTGGACAAGTCACTTGACCCCCATTGCCCACCCTTACCACTCTTCCACCTATGAGCCAATACACAGAAGTTAAGGGTTTAAAAAAAATCTTAGGGATACTGATCTAGTAATAATATTGATGGAATAAATGGTATGTACAATTTCAGAATCTTTTAAGATTTTCCAAATTCTTCTCCAGAATGGTTGGATCAGATTGTAACTCTACCAATGGTATATTAAGTGTCCCAATTTTCCTGTATCCTCTCCAAACTTTATCTTTTTTTATTTTCTGTTATATGCGAATCTGCTGTGTGTGAGGCAGTACCTCAGAATTATTTTAATTTACATTTCTCTGAGTGATTTAGAGCCTTTTTTCTTATGATTTCTTCATCTGAAAACTGCCCATCATATCCTTTGACTATTTATTAATTGAGAATGACTTTAATTTTTATATATTTAATTTAGTTTTCCATATATTTGAGAAATAAGTCCTTTGTCATTGATCAAAAAAAATTTTCCTAGCTTTCTGCTTTCCTTCTAATCTTGGTTGCATTTGTTCTGTTTGTACAAAAACTGTTTAATTTGCAAAATTTTCCATTTCACATTTTTATAATGTTCTCCATTTTGTTTGGTCCTAAATTTTCTCCTTATCCCCTTATTTGACAAGTAGCCTCTTCTGTGTTCCTCTAATTTGCTATGGTATCCCTCTTCATATTTAGATCATGTATCCATGTTGACCTTATCTTGGTATACAGTATGAGATGTTGATTTAATCCTGATGCTGGATTCAGATCTTCTTGATTCCAGAACTAATGTTCTATCCACTAAATCAGCAAGCAAGCTTTTATGGGTACCAATTCTTACATTGTCTCCTTCCTGGCAGAAACTCTATTTTTGCTTCATCATTAACATTTGCAGACACTGTTGTTGCACTATCACTCCTCTCTCCACATAGCTTTGAAGGTAAGTGCTTTTAGAAAAAAAAGGGAAAGAAGCATATTGCTAGAAATTAAAGGGTGAATCCATATCCCTCTGAGTTGACATTAAACACCGATGGAAACTACAGCTCAGTAGTCCTCCCATGTATCTACAGAACTGTCCAGGATCTACTTAAACCCTACCTAGACTCCAACTCAGAGATGCCCAACTAGGAGTCTCCTATCCCAGATGTGAAACACACAGCCAAATGTCACTTGGCTAAGATCTGGACTATCAACCCTATCCCAGAAATCAAACCAGAATAGCAATCAGGAAATAGTCTCAAACTATTTCTTGACTCAGAAACCTGGCTCATACCCCTCACAACTTTCCTTTCCTATTATTTGGAGAAAAAACATATAGTGCAAGCCACACCCAGGCCACTCCATGATTCTACAAATCTTTATCAGTTGGCATTTCCCTTATCTTATAAAAAAATAAACTACCTCTGGGTCTCCTAATTCCTCTGATTAACTTACCATCTGCAAAGGAGAGACCTTTTACCCCCTATTACCATCCCCTATGCTCTCAGCAACACCTATTCCTTGTTCTTACCCAATTTCTATTCTCCTCTGCTTTTCCTTTCCTTATGCCTTCTTGTAATCTCTGCCTTTTAATCAAGATCTCTTTCTTTCATTATTTCCATCTTTTTTTATTCATAGAAATATGATTCTTTTATGAAGTTACCACCCTCAGCAGAGCTTGTCACTCCTTTCATGCTTTACAACACACTGAATCAGGAGGAAGACACACTTTTTGTACTTGCTTCCAAACTTCCTTCTGCTGCCACTGTCATTGTAACCTTTTCTCTTTTGAAGGTTACTTTATCACTTGCAATAGGTATAGTTCTTTGTTCCAGTATTCCACTCCCTTTTCATGTTTAATAGGTAGCTTAAAGTTTTCTTTTCAATACCAAATCCTGCCATCAAATTTGGGAACTTCAATATATAAATTAATATCCTCCTGAATTCTTTAATTCTGGGTACATCAAACTTCTTAGTTCCATTGACCTTCATCTATGATCCACCCCAGTCACTTGGAAATCTGTTCTCTAGCTCACCATAATGCCAAACTCTACCACTTCTAAGACCCCAAAGCTTGAAATTCCCCTTTGATTATACACATCTCTCACTTCATTCTTCCTAAACTTATTCTTCATCCTCACTGTAATTTCCAGTTCCTTCATTTCCTCATTCTCCATTTTCTTCCTTCCCTTCACAGTCTTAACATTTTAGTGAACTACTTTAGTTCACTGCCTACAAACCCTTGTACAATTCCTTGTCTTTTTTGTCCTTAAACCATTTATGTATTCTTAGTCCTAGGGTCATTCACATTACTTACACTCCCTACTTTCACTCCAAACTACTGAATATCACTAAAGAAGGTCATTAACCTCTTCCCCAATCCCCCCACCCCCCTCGCACCCATTTAAATGTGACAGCCAGGAATTCCCATCTCCCTTTTAAAAGGAATTTCAGTTCATAATATCTCCTCATTTCTCATTTCTAACTGTACTACTCTCCACCCTCATCTTTGTGTCAGGTACTTCCTCCTCTTTTCAGCCTCCTTTAGTACATTGTCTTCCCTAATTAGATTGTAATCTTTGAGGGCAGGGACTATTTATTTTTGTATTTGTATCCCTAACACTTAGCACAGTGCCTGGCACATAGTAGATGATTAAGAAATGTTAATTGATTTTAACTATGACTGAAAAAAAGAGATGATTCTTCTCCTTGTCAAAAATAAATCTCTCTGGGCCCTTTATCCTATCTTCTTCTACTTCCTCAAGGACCTTTCCCATTAGTCATTCCCTTCCCTTTTCATCTTCAAACTCTTCCTATCTATCCTCCCTTTCCTATCCTCCCTTCTCCCTTCATCCTCAGTCTTGTCTCTACTCTCACCTTATTCTTGTAAATAAAAAACAAACAAAAAATCCTTTAAGCAACTTGACTTTTGTTAATGTTTAGTCATATCCAACTCTTTGTTTCCCCATTTGGAGTTTTCTTGGCAAAGATAATGGAGTGGTTTACTGTTTCCTTCTCCACCTCATTTTAAGAATGAAGAAACTGAGGCAAAAAAAGGTTAAGTGCCTCTCCCAGCTAGTAAGTGTCTAAGGCTGGTTCTGAACTCAGATATTTCTGACTTCAGGCCTGGCACTCTATCCACTGAATCACCTAGCTGCCTTCAATATAGTATAGTCAGTAACCCTCCTCCTCTTTACTACTAAACTCCCCTGAAGTGTGGTCTACACTTATTTCTCCTGTCTTTCTTACCACTCATTTACTTTTCAAGTCTTTTTAATCTGCTTCTGACCTCACAGATACTTTATTATTCCCTCAAAGATGACCAACTTTTTTTTTTTCCGGGTTAAGATGGCGGCAGAGTAAGAAGCAGCTCTTAACCTCTCCTGACCAAAACACACAAAACTCCTCAAGGGAACATAAAAACAAGTCCAGACAAACGGAGGAACCCCATAACAGGGCACAGCATGGAAGGTATGTGGAATCGAGGCATTTCCACGCTATAAAGGGGTGAAACAGCTCTCACTAAATTACAAGTTGAGCAACCACCCCACCCCCAACCCCTCCACACACAACACCTATGGCGCCAAAGCCAGCTAAAAAGAAATAGAGCAAGTTTGGGACACCCATCGAGTCATTGGCAGCTCCGGGGCCCGTTCCTGAGAGCAGCAAGATTTAGGACCCCAAAAAGCTAAAGAAAACACACAAACTCTGAGCCCGGGAGCAGAACACAGGCTCAGAGTGCAGGCACGGGTGGAGGCGTGGGTGGAGGCAGACACAGCCACAAGCTAAAGCTCTGTAACCCTGAGTGGGGAACCAGTGCAGACGGGTATACAACTGTGGAAGGAGCTCCCTGAGACTTGTAAAGAAACCTCGAACAGAGGATCAAGCAAGGGGGTCCACCAGGGGGCTTGACCTTGGAAAAAACCAGACCTCAGACCTCCAGGAGCCAAAAGACTGCGGACAAACCCTCAGCGTGAGGATAAACCTGAGAAGCTGCTGGGCTAACTATGGCTACCCAGTCTCAGGAAGTTCAGAAGAGAAAGATTAACAACAAGAAAAAGAAGTCTTTAACACTCAACAACTTTTACACAGAGAAAATCCAGACAACCAAGCAAACAGAGGAGGAGAACAAACAAGCATCCCGACCCTCCTCAAATAAGGAAAACTCCTCACAAGCTATGGAAGAGTTCAAAACTGAGATTTTGAGGAAAATGGAAGAGATCTGGCAAGAAAATAACTGTTTAAAAGGTAGAATCTTGCAAATGGAAAGTGAGGCTCAGAAACCAAATGAACTGATAAGCAAATTGAACACCAGAAATGACCAGACTGAAAAGGAATACCAGAAGATTATGGCCAAAAACCAGAAGATTATAGCTGAAAACCAGAAGATTATAGCCGAAAAACCAGAAGATTAGAGCTGAAAACCAGAAGATTAGAGCCGAAAACCAAAAGATCATACCCGTAAACTGAAAGATTATAGCCGAAAACCAATCCCTAAAGGCTAGAATCGAGCAATTAGAAGCTAATGATCTCTCAAGACAATAAGAACAAATAAAACAAAGTCAAAAGACTGAAAAAATAGAAGGAAACATGAAATATCTCAATGAGAGAGTGACAGACCAAGAAAACCGGTCTAGAAGAGACAATTTGAGAATAATTGGTCTTCCAGAAAAACCAGAAATTAATAGAAATCTGGACTCCATACTAACAGAAATAATTCAGCAAAATTGCCCTGAAGTCCTACAACAAGAGGGCAATATAGACATTGAAAGGATTCATAGAATACCTGCGACATTCGATCCAGATAAGAAAACACCCAGTAATATAATTGCCAAATTCAAGAGTTTCCAAGCAAAAGAAAAAATCTTACAAGAAGCCAGAAAGAAACAATTCAAATATCAAGGAGCAACAATCAGGGTCACACAGGATCTGGCAGCCTCCATGCTAAAAGACCCCAAGGCTTGGAATACGATATTCAGAAAGGCAAGAGAGCTGGGCCTGCAACCACGGATCAACTACCCATCAAAATTGACTATATATTTCCAAGGGAAAGTATGGGCATTCAACAAAATTGAAGAATTCCAGGTATTTGCACAGAAAAGACCGGGGCTAAATGGAAAGTTTGATATCCAACCACAAAAATCGAGAGAAACATGAAAAGGTAAATAAGAAACAGAGGGGAAAGAAAGAAAACTTATAATTTTTAAATTTGCCTTTTTAAGGGCCTCAGTGAGATCTAATTATCTGTATTCCTATATAGAGAAATGTTATGTATAATTCTCTGTAGTGAACTCTATTCACTATTATAGTATTCACTATTATAGTAATCAGAAGAATAATTTACAGGGTGAGGGTGGAACACTAAATAATCTAAGATGACATGGGGGATGGGAAAGAGGGGGTGAATAGCAGGGGACACCAAGAGAAACTTGAGTGTATAAGAAAAATAGGATATTCTATTACACACAAAGAGGGCATGGGAGGGAGAGGGGACAAATACTATTATAAGAAGGAGAGGAAGAGAGCATCAAGGGGTAATTTATAAACCTTACTTTCAGTGTAATCAACCCGGAGAGGGAAGAGTAGCTATACTATACATTGGGACATAAAACTCTTATCTAACACTTCTGAGAAAGAATAAACCAAGGGGAGCAGAGGAGTGGGGAGATCAAAAAAAGGGAGGGGAGAAGAAGGGGGAGGAAATTCATTAGGCCTTTAAAAACAAAAAGAGGGGAGAAAATAAGGGAGGGGGTAGAAAGGGAAGTCAATCAAGGGAGGGGATAAGGGATAGCGGCTTAATAGCAAACCATTGATTTAAAAGGAAATAGTATAAGGAAAAAGGGGGTAGAAATAGGGGAGGATTCGAAAATGTCAGCAAATGCACAACTGATGACTATAACTCTGAATGTGAATGGGATGAACTCGCTCATAAAACAGAAGCAAATAGCAGAGTGGATTAGAAACCAAAATCCCACCATATGTTGTCTACAAGAAACACATATGAGGCGGGTGGACATACACAAGTTTAAGGTTCAGGGCTTGAGCAAAATCTTTTGAGTGTCAAATGAGAAAAAGAATGCAGGAGTGGCAATTGTGATTTCTGACAAAGCCAAAGTAAAAATAAATATTAAAAAAGACAGGGAAGGTCATTACATCCTGATTAAAGGCAGTATAAACAATGAGGAAATAACACTGCTCAATATGTATGCACCAAGTGGCATAGCACCCAAATTCATAAAGGAGAAACTGGCAGAGCTCAAGAAGGAAATAGTAAAACCATACTAGTGGGAGATCTAAATATTCCTCTGTCAGATCTAGATAAATCAAACTGAAAAATAAATAAGAAAGAGGAAAGAGAGGTGAATGAAGTCCTAGAAAAATTAGATTTAATTGATATGTGGAGAAAAATAAATAGGGACAAAAAGGAATACACCTTCTTTTCAGCTGCACATGGTACATTCACAAAGATTGACCATGTTATAGGGCATAGAATCATTGCAAACAAATGCAAAAGAGCAGAAATAATAAATGTAACCTCAGATCATAATGCAATAAAAATCATAATTAGTAAGGGCACCTGGACAGAAAAATCAAAAACTAATTGGAAATTAAATAATATGATTCTCCAAAACTAATTTGTCAAAGAAGGAATCATAGAAACAATCAACAATTTCATTGAAGAAAATGACAATGATGAGACATCCTACCAAACTCTGTGGGATGCAGCCAAAGCAGTACTCAGGGGGAAATTTATATCCCTGAGTGCATATATTAACAAATTAAGGAGTGCAGAGATCAATGAATTGGGCATGCAACTCAAAAAATTAGAAAGTCAGCAAATTAAAAATCCCCAGATGAAAACTAAATTAGAAATACTAAAAACCAAGGGAGAAATTAATAAAATCGAAAGTAAAAGAACTATTGAATTAATAAATAAGACTAGAAGCTGGTACTTTGAAAAAACAGATAAAATAGACAAAGTACTAGTCAATCTAATAAAAAAAAGGAAAGAAGAAAACCAAATTGACAGTATCAAAGATGAAAAGGAAAACCTCACCTCTAATGAAAGGGAAATTAAGGCAATCATTAAAAACTATTTTGCCCAATTATATGGCAATAAATATAACAATTTAGGAGATATGGATGAATATTTACAAAAATATAAACTGCCTAGATTAACAGCAGAAGAAATAGAATACCTAAATAATCCCATATCAGAAAAAGAAATTGAACAAGCCATCAAAGAACTCCCTAAGAAAAAATCTCCAGGGCCTGATGGATTCACAAGTGAATTCTATCACACATTCAAAGAGCAACTAATCCCAATACTATACAAATTATTTGATATGATAAGCAAAGAAGGAGTCCTACCAAATTCCTTTTATGACACTAATATGTAACTGATTCCAAAGCCAGGGAGACCAAAAACAGAGAAAGAAAACTACAGACCAATCTCCCTAATGAACATAGATGCAAAAATCTTAAATAGAATAATAGCAAAGAGACTCCAGCAAGTAATTAAGAAGATCATCCACCACGATCAGGTGGGATTTATACCAGGAATGCAAGGTTGGTTCAACATTAGGAAAACCATCCACATAATTGACCATATCAACAG